>NW_026612158.1:0-42059 GCF_029931775.1 Euleptes europaea
TTTTAATGGCTTTATTCGGCCGAATTTTTTTTCCGAACTTTGAATTCCTGCCGAATTGAACGGATCCGAAGTGGGGGAGTTCGGACTTCGGCACGTACCGAACCCACAAGGGCCAAATTCGGCCGAATCCGAACTGTACCGATTTTTTTTCCGACAGCCCTATTAACAAGCACTCCAACAGCACACTTGCAACTCCACCACTTGCCAATGGTGCACCAACACCGTGCAACACAGGCTGTATACCATTTCCAGGATCATCTTCTTCCTACTTGTCTGGATTAAAGTTGTTTGTTCATTCTCATCCAGCCCATTGCTGCATCCAGAACACTTCTGCTTCATGACTCACCCTGACGCCACTTTTGTTCCATGACTCTCTTTTCCTTCTTTCTTCTTTAGCATTGCTTACCCAGATCATGGGATCCTGGCTCTGACATAAAGCTTTAAAGATCCACAGAACTAAGTGACATGTAGTACAGGGAAAGTAACTGTCAGCAGAGTAATTAACACAGCAAAGGTGCACAACCTGATTAAAGTGTAGATAAAGGTTTATTCAGGAACTAACATATTTGATGAGGAGCCCTGTGGCGCCGAGTGTTAAGCTGCAGTACTGCAGTCAAAAGCTCTGCTCACGACCTGAGTTCGATCCTGGCAGTTGTTGGTTTCAGGTAGCAGGCTCAAGGTTGACTCAGCCTTCCATCCTTCCGAGTTTGGTGAAATGAGTACCCAGCTTGCTGGGGGTGAAGGGAAGGCACTGGCAAACCACCCCGTAAACACAGTCTGCCTTGGAAATGTCAGGATGTGACATCACCCCATGGGTCAGGAATGACCCGATGCTTGCACAGGGGACCTTTACCTTTTTAACATATTTGATAGTATAAAGGAAAGAGAAAGATAGTGTCCTAACTACATGACTAGCTGAGAGAGAGTGCAAGAGTCAGAGACTTCTGAAAAGAAGGAGGATATTGCCTTAAGAGTAGCAATCTTGAGTTGTGAGAGGTCTGGAAGCCTCTTTGGGGAAGTAGGCAGGGATGCTCCACTGCAAGGACATAGTATTTTTAAATTTTATTAGATTTATACCCCGCTCTCTTTCCCAGCCAAGTACATATGGAAAAGAAACAATTTAATGCAGCGTGAGAACATGGAATGGTCAAAGTAGTAGAGAGAAGCAAGAACAAAGAATGCGGCATTCAAGGTTATTTGACAAGCACCCTGAGAATAAATGAAAGAACATGTCAAATACATACAATATGGCACAATGGCTGAAATATTGTGCCGGAGCCAGAGAGATCTGGATTCGAGTCCCTACTTGCCAGGGTGACCTGGGGATAGTCATCTTCTCTCTACCTACCCTACCACACAGAGTTGATATGAGGGTGAAATGGAGAATGGGGGGACCATGTATGCTGCCCTGAGCTCCATAGACGAAGGGTGAGATAAAAACACACTACATAAAATGCACTTCGTGCCAATTTCAACAGAGACAGCAAATATGCTGCCTCTTCCAAAACTCCAGAAATGTAAACTATTAATTATATGTCTTCCATTAAAACATTTTGAGACACTTTCCCCCACAATCACTCCCAGAGACTTAAATACAGTTAAAAATAAAACAGCAAAACAATAATTAACAACAAGTAACAATTTAACAGAGAAATCCATCAAACAGAAACTGGAAAAAGCTGTACAAGCCTTTCAGAAGGTGGACAGAGATGAATTTCTCCTTCCATTAGAAGTTAAAGGATTCCACAGCCTGAATTCTACCAGGTTAAAGATCTTTTAACGTTTTTTTTGTTCTCTGTCTTCCTGTAATCTCATGTAAAGAATGCATACTAAGCAGGGCCTGAGAGTCTGCCTGCAGCTAATACATGGGCTGGATATGGAGGCATGTGGGTCCCACAGTGTAAAGGCCGAGGAATTTTATTTATTTTATTATATAAAATTTATATCCTGCCTTTTCAACATCAACAGATCAAAAGCTTTATTTGCAACTTAGCCTGAAGAGTTGGGGTTGCCAACCTCCAGGTACTATATCAAATATAATGCTAAAGCTGCCAATGTCGTTACAACAGAAAAAAATGCAGCCACTATGGCTATTTATACACTAAATATGAAAATGGAACACAAAATAAAATGACAAAAATAGCTTCAATTTGTATCAAAACTCACTGAGTTGTATTTCTCGCATATAACTCAGTTTACAAATGGTATATTCCACAACATTATCAATGTACTGACAAGTAACTAGTTGTTACACCAAAACATACAGAGAGTGGGGAGGAGCCGAGGCTCAGTTTGTAGAGCATCTGCTTGGCATGCAGAAGGTCCCAGGTTCAATCCCCGGCATCTCCAGTTAAAGGGACTAGGCAAGTAGGTGATGTGAAAGACCTCTGCCTGAGACCCTGGAGAGCCGCTGCCGGTCTGAGTAGACAATACTGACTGTGATGGACCAAGGGTCTGATTCAGTACAAGGCAGCTTCATGTGTTCATGTGAGTGTGCAAGACAACATACAATGTAACAAGCCCATCATAAATACATTAATCAGCAAAGTAACTCAAAGTGGCAAAAGCAGCTGTAACAGATTTGGTCATACAAGCAAAGAATACAAGCAAAGCACAAATATGACATATTAGAACCATGTATGTGATGGTCTCTAGTACTATCTCTCTTGTCTCATCCATCCTATCCCAGCTCACTCTGATTGTTTCTGAGGTAATGAAGACAACCTTTAACAGCCCAGAAAAAATCACGGCATGTAGAACAGAATGGTGAATTTCCGGAGCTCCTTGAAAAACAATTCATACAACATTATGAAAAACAATTCATACAACACTACGTTCAGAATGATTCATTTGTTTTTTTTTTAAAGAGACATGAAAGTAAAGAACAGATGATAATTGACAAAGGAGCCGTTCTGGAGGGGTAGCTGTGGGTATGTGCTACAGGAAAAATAAGTAGGAGTCTCGCAACTCCTCAAAGACTAACAAAAGTTTATTGCAGCATAAGCTTTCATGGAGTAGAACTTATTTCTTCAGATGCTGGCATAAAATTTTGTTAGTCTTTGTGACACAAGACTTCTACTTACTTTGACAAGGGAGCTACAACTCATAAGCTTGATGCTCCTCACCCCCATTAGAACTGTGAGGAAGTAGGCCGAAGTATTGCAGATGAACACATGAACACATGAAACCAGAGGCAGACCTACTGTGAAACTAATGAAGCTTAAGCTTCAGGGGGCCCAATCCTGGAGGGGCCCCCAAAGCAACTTTTTTTTAATGAGTAAATTTCTCTACAAAATCAATGGAGTTTTTTAGTGATAGAATCATAAGCCAATGGGTTGAAGTACTTAATATTGACTTTAGAACATGCTCTAATAGTACCCATTTCACATGGCCTCAAAATGTCCCTGTAATTGGTCATATTTCAAAATTTTCTTGGGGGCTTGCAGTGTTCGAACCCCCAGCTGTAAGGGCTCACTGAGCTCACCAGAATCTATTCATAGCCTACATTTTGGCAGCTGGATCATCAAATCCTTCGTTGGTGCACGGCTTAATAATTCTATAGCTCAGTCCTTAGGCTAGAGCCAATCAGAACCATAAAAAGACATCTGAATTCTCAATTCAGGCTGCATTTGTCTCGTTTGTGCATTTTAACACCAAAAGATCAGATTTTCACCTCTTTATCCCTCTGATGACCCCCTCCCTATTATTATTATTTATTAGTTAAATTTGTAGCCCACCCTCATTCCAGGTCAAGTGCCACCTACAAGCCCTAGGGAGGCCTATATTAAAGTAGTTTCCAGGCCTACATCTCCCAGTCGAACTTTCTCTCAGGGCCTTGTGATTGGTGGAAGAGGATTTGGAGGGAAGGCTAGGGCCAATCAGGGGTAAGAGAGTGGTGCCTGGGGAGAAGGAATAAAATGCCTTGCCTGAAAAGGGAGGGGGTTCACTCCTAGGGAGCAGGGCTGGGGAGAGGCTGCTGCAGACGGAGGGATCCCTCCTCCAGGAAGGGGTGAGTTAGCCTGAGGCCTAGTGCTAGGAGAGGGCTAGGTACAGTAAAGATAGATGTGTTAGGGTTTTTATTTGTTTGATTGCCTGCCTTTACTGGTTTTGTCGTCCTATTGTGGCTTGAGTTATCATTATTATTAGACCTTTTTAATAAACTGTTTGTTACTCTGTCCTGGGTCCTCATGCCTCATTTGGTCACCTAGAAAGTATACCCTGTTGGGAGAAGCAGCAGCCAGGGGCAGGCAGAGTGCTCTGGGCCTTCTTGAGTTAGGCTCACACCAGAGTGGTGGCAGCTACTGAAGATCCCCATTCCTCTCTCTTACCTGACAGCAGGTAACAACGATCATAATAAAATCATATATATCTAAAGTTCATAAGTAATCAATAAAATTCATAAAACCATTCAATACAGTTAACAAGATAGTACTCATATAATTACAGGGCCATTGGAGGCCCGACCAAGCAGCCAAATCCTCATCAGAAGCCCCGTGGGAGAGGAGAGGGAGGCCAGTAACGATGACAACCTGTGGTTGCCCTCAATAGTAGGCCTGGTGGAATAGCTCTGTTTTACAGGCCCCGCAGAACTTCTGAAGGTCCCATAGGGCTAGGGTTGCCAAGTCCCTCTTTGCTATCGGCAGGAGGTTTTGGGGGTGGAGCCTGAGGAGGGCGGGGTTTGGGGAGGGGAGGGACTTCAGTGCCAAAGAGTCCAATTGCCAAAGCGGCCATTTTCTTCAGGTGAACTGATCTCTATTGGCTGTAAATCAGTTGTAATAGCAGGAGATCTTCTATTACCTGGAGGTTGGCTTCCCTACATAGGGCCCTGATGTTACTTGGAAGAACATCCCATCAAGCTGGGGCCAGGGCCTTGTTGGATGTTGCCCTATTGTTGCTGGTTGCGGAAGGGCCCCCATAACAGTTCAAGCTTCAGGGCCCCAAAAATGTAGATCCACCACTGCATGAAGCTGCCTTATACTGAATCAGACCCTTGGTCCATCCAAGTCAGTATTGTCTACTCAGACTGGCAGCGGCTCTCCAGGGTCTCAGCCAGAGGTCTTTCACATCACCTACCTTCCTAGTCCCTTTAACTGGAGATGTCGGGGATTGAACCTGGGACCTTCTGCATGCCAGGCAGATGCTCTACAAACTGAGCCACAGCCCCTCCCCGAAAATACACTTGATTGTCATTGGTATATTTATTTATCTTAAACTGAAGTAAAAGTGAGATTTTTTATGGTTTGGGATATGCACATTCATAGTTACCTCCCTCTTGCATTCTTGAAAGTTGGCAAAGCAAGGGTGTAGTCACTCTGGAATGTATTTTATATTTAAGACATTCACAATGATGGTCATAGTGACTGTTCAACTTTTTGTTAGTCTTTGCCATATGGAAGACTATATGAGGTTTGACTCAAGTGTCTGACATTTTCAGAGCAGGAGTTCAGTAGGACTGAAATGCATATTTCACAGATCTGCAGTGCAAATTGAGGCCTGAAGCAACATGTGCCAGTAGCAGTATCTTAGGAAGGACGACAAGTCCAGCTGGCTTTGCTTGGGAGTCATTGCAATCCCATTATACAAAGCTACTTCTGAACACAGGCAGATGTTTGCATCAACATAGCTGGTTCTGAATTGCCAAAATGCCAGGGCACAGATGAGTTTCTCCACATTATACTCCCCTCACACACACCACCCAACTCTGATCTACATAACAGTGCCAGTGGGGCATCTTGGGTTGTTTTGAAGGTTGAAAGCCATGTCGTTGTGATCCTGGATGCCTAGGGTTGCCAACCTCCAGGCACTAGCTGAAGATCTCCTGCTATTACAACTGATCTCCACCTGATAGAGATCAGTTCCCCTGGAGAAAATGGCCGCTGTAGCAATTGGACTCTATGGCATTGAAGTCCCTCCCATGGTATGCCAATAAAGGTATTGAAATTTGAAATTTGAAGTCCCTCCCTTCCCCAAACCTCACCCTCCTCAGGCTCCGCCCCAAAAACCTCCCGCCGGTGGCAAAGAGGGACCTGGCTACCTTATGGATGTCAGTGATTTCCACGGAAGAGTTCACAGGAGCTGGCCTGACAACAAAGTATTCTTAAAACTGTTAAAGGAAACAAGGCTGTCTGTATATGACATGCCATGTTATCACAATGATGCAGGAGGGCTTCTGGTTTATTGCTGAACAGTTTGCCTTGTGATCTGCTTTGGAACAAATTGTGGGAAAGCAGGATAAAAATGTTTTATAGTAATAAAAAAAATAAGCTGACGTAGGTCAACATACTGAGGCCTGTCCTTTCTTTGTTTAAAAGCAAATTAGTACTCCTTACTAGGAAGATAGGCTTAAAGTCTAGTAAAAATCTCAGCAGTCTGAGGGACAACGTAGAGCATGATGCTTGAGCTCAGGGACACATGAACAGATGAAGCAGCCTTATACTGAATCAGACCCTTGGTCCATCCAAGTCAGTACTGTCTACTCAGACCGGCAGCGGCTCTCCAGGGTCTCAGGCTGAGGTCTTTCACATCACCTACTTGCCTGGTCCCTTTAACTGGAGATGCCGGGGATTGAACCTGGGACCTTCTGCATGCCAAGCAGATGCTCTACCACTGAGCCACAGCCCTTCAGTACTTAGTATTAGAGCTCGAATTATAAGTGGGATGCTATTCTAGCTACTGTTTCTGTAGTCTACAGGGGAGCCATGATTTGACAGAATTCATTAAAGCCCCTCACTTACCTATTCACACGCGCGCACACATTTCCCTCAATTTCTAGCACTATACTACTTGGTTCTCTGTAAATCCCCTTCCAGTGGGCAAGCAGAACTATCAAAAGAAAAATAAACCAACCGTGCACATTTCCTTTATCGAGATTGCATAAATCCGTTTTCCTCAGTGCTGAAATTGGATTAACTTGGAACGGAATAAAAAAATTGTGCAGAGAATCATCAGCCCTTATTATAAGCCCTATCATTTTATGTTTGTTTTGCATAATATTCGTACTGAACAAATGGTCCGTCCACACTAGCAGTAGTTATTTAGCATGTTCTGCAAGCTGAAAGAGCGCACCAGAGAGAGGGTGTTTGCCTGTGGTGTTGTGTGCGTTTCCCATTGCTTTACTAGGTTGATAACTGCATACATCGTATATGGGAGACATATATAAACCAGTATTACAACTACAGTCAATCTTACCAGATGTTTGAGTAATTGGTAATATATTATACAACCTATATACACGCCTGGTTTGATTTAAACTGTTTCTATATGTATATATTTCTGTAAAGGTGTGCAGGTTTTACATGGGTTTCAGTTGACCACTGATGAAGGCCAAGCAGGCCCAAACGCGTCTGGCAAGTGGTTATAGATTTCAACCTTAGGAAATGCCATTGTGCTATTTTAATGTTTTTAAATAATTTTAACCTTGACATAGCGCTTCTAATAAATTATATTTTCATTATTTATATATACTTTTTTTTTTCATTCTACCAAACCTTAGGTACCCAGCTTCTGTTTTCTAGGTTGGGTTTTATTCCACTCTTTTTTCTTCTGGTGCTGTGTGCGTGCCACATCACGTTTAAATGAATTGGCCAAGAAAGCGTTCCATTTGCCTGTAGCATTATCCCTCCAGTGATCTCTGGCACTGGAGATTATGCTGCTAGTGTGCTTTCTCTAGAGCCAACTCATGTAATAAGCATGTTGATATTCAATAGGATGGCATGAAATATGTACACTGAAAAGCAGCCCATGGCTGCCATCACATCTGTTTTGATATTGGCAGGACTGGAACTGGTATTCGAAGGACTCTGGGCAGAGGGCAGGAATCACTTCTGAATGCTTATGCTTTGAACCAGCCCATGTGTTACAAAAGGGCACCATGCAGTCTTCTTCAGCTGTCCCAGGTGATATATTCACATGGAGCACCAGTGGGTATGAAGCATGACCCCAGATACAACTGCAGGTTTCCAGCAGCTAATCCTGTGATCTTAGTCCACTGGTACAATCATGGGGATCACCCCAGAATAGGGTTGCCAGATCCCCTCTTGCCACCGGCAGGAGCTTCATTGTAGTGAAGCTTGGGGGGAGGGAACGCACATTTATCCCGAAAAGTTAAGGGGCGCTCTAGCACATTCCTTCCAAAACTCTACGGTTTTCATAGAGTGTTAGGAGGAATGTACTAGAGTGTCCCTGTCACTTCCGGGGTAAACCCAGGGTAAACCCGGAAGTGACATTAATAATCCCAGAAGTGACGTTAATAACCCCCTTCAGCTGAAGGGGCAGCAGGCATCCCCTTAATTGGTGAGCAATTGCCCGCCCATTGCCTGCCATTACCAGGCATCTCAAACAATATTACTCCTAGTTGTGCTGAAATAGTTCAATATAATATACAACAGTAGGCTCAATTTATATCAAACAATATCAAATGTATTCAAAAGCCTTGGAAAACTAACTTAGCTCTCTTGAGCATAAGCATTGGAAAACTCGCTGAAGTATACTGGGCGACTAGAGAAACTATTTGAGGCTGATGAAGCCTTAGGTGAAACGCAATTAATGCCATAGATCTGTGTTCCTCCTCCTGATCCGGTTCTGAACACTTTGATTCAGTTGTGGTCCCCACAGGACATTTGGCATTACCCTTTTAAGGGAATTTCAAGAAACAGAAGAAGCCGGGTGCTTAACTTTGAGTCTACGGACAATACAAGTACCTATAAGCTGGATAGCTTGATGGACTTATCTGGTGGTGACTATTCTTTGTAAATATTGTATATAGTACACAATTATTGTTCAGCAGCGTTGTTTGCTTGCATAGTCCTTGTTTGTGGCTTGTTGTTTTGATTACCAGGCATCTGGCAACCCTACCCCAGAAATACCACAACTGGCTTGCTAAAGGACTCAGTTCACAGCCTAAAGTTCTCCATAACAATGCATTCCTTGGAAGAGCTGGATTGAATACATCTCCTTCAGCTCTTTTGGAATGGGTCAAGTGTTCATGTAAGGGGAATAAACCTATAGTGCAATCCAATACACAGTAATACTTTTTTAAGTCCTTTGAAATTAATGGGCTTAGAAGGAAGTAACTGTTTAGGATTGCACTGTTAAGCTGCAATCTTGTTCACACTTACTGGCAATGAACCCGCATTGAATATAGTTCTGAGTAGACATGCATAGGATTGTGTTGCATGCTTGTAGCATTTTCAGATCGCTTAGATATAATATCTCACTGTAAATCTTTCTCATTAGCCATTGCCTCTAGTAGAGCAGAGAGTTAAATACTTAGAAATTTAAGTTACCAGACTTAAGTGCAGATCCCAAACATTGTTTCTCCTATGGGCTTTACGACAAGGCCATAAATTGTTGCTTTATCTGGATCATATGGTAAATAGCCATGCAAACACGAGTAAGGGTAAATTAGACTAATTAAGAGTATTTGTAGCTCGAGAGAGAAGAGACAATGACTTTTGCTAAGTTAATATGCAGCAGTTATCACTCCCCAGGACAGATATAACTTTAAGCATCATCAAACGCACAAGATTTATTAACAAAATGGCTTTTAACACCTTGCATACAGATTTTGCTTAAATATCTGCATGGGCTGCAGTCATACCGCAGAACATAAAATACAGTCTCCAGTGCACAATTTTCTAGTTTGCAGGTTCCTGAAATTTACTGCTGAAAGTAACACACTCAGGGAATCATATGTAAGAGCAAATAAGCCATTTTGCAACTTAGGGGAAGGAGGGGGGGAGCAAAATCTTATTGGCCTGGGCTTGTAGCCATCTACAGCCACTCACATTTCACCAAGCAGTAAATAAACATATCTGAGATGCCAGAGGATATATGACATGGGTTGATATCTTTGTGTCCTTATGTCACACATACATAGAAAATACCCATGGGGGGGTTTGGAGGCAGGAACTCTAGAGAAAGGGTGCTTTGCACAAAAAAGGAGCTGTTTGCCAAACAGCCAAATCTGATAATACCCATATTAACATATGCCAAGCAGATGCTCTACCACTGAGCCATGGCCACTCCATGAGTAGACTATAATGATAACACTTGTTCTCTCAGATCCTGTCATGATCCCCACTGAGCTGGCTCTGGACTCTGACTTGGAAGTTTCTGAGGAAGACCTGAGGACCAGAAACATGGCCTGGGGGAGCACAGGAAGCTCCAGAAGACCCCTGCAGAGTAGATACCCTGGTTCATCTGCTCCAGAACTTGCCCCTGAAGAACCTGCAGTGGAAGCTCCTGTGCCAGAACTTCCTTGTGACACCCCAGGTCCTCTAATCTGGAGAGCCAACTTTGATTCCCCACTCTTCCACATGAGTGGTGGAAGCTAATCTGGTGAACCGGGTTGGTTTCCCCACTCCTACACATGAAGCCAGCTGGGTGACCTTGGGCTAGTCACCGCTCCCTTAGAGCTCTTTCAGCCCCACCTACTTCACAGGG
Organism: Euleptes europaea; assembly: GCF_029931775.1. Classification (NCBI taxonomy): domain Eukaryota; kingdom Metazoa; phylum Chordata; class Lepidosauria; order Squamata; family Sphaerodactylidae; genus Euleptes; species Euleptes europaea. The sequence goes on from NW_026612158.1 coordinate 10,444, forward strand.
TGTCTGTGGGAGGGGAAAGGAAGGTGCTTCTAAGCCGGTTGGATTCTTCCTTAAGTGGTAGAAAAAGGTCAGCAAATAAAAGCCAACTCTTCTTCTTCCTAAGCCAACTGAGCGCCAGTCCGGAGCTTGGTCCACAAACCCGACAGAGTCTGCCTCCACCAAGCAAAAGCAGCGGAGGCAGCAAGCTCGGGCCAAGGTAGCCCAGCGAAGGCGCAGTGCCAGAATGTAAGCCCTTGGTCCAAATGAACCAGAAACCACGACATAGACAATCATGTCCAAAGAAGCTGGTCTTTACTGGTCAAATAGAATAACAGAGCATAAAGGAAAGGGTGACAGCTATGAGGCTAGCTAGCTAGGACGTGGTAATATAAATGCATTGAAAGGCGAGAGATTACATATCAAAAACAACGCTGAGTTCCCAGAGCTTCAAACAGAGTTCAGTAGGCATAACAGTCCTTGAGTTAGGTCGCATTTCAGTAGGCATTTCAGTAGGCATAACAGTCCTTGAGTTTTGCCGGCGGGAAAGCGAAAGTAAACAGTTACTGAGTTACAGGCCTGACACAGACTTGCAGCCTGTGCTCCAGCTCCTGGGCCAGCTCGTGATGGATAAAACTTTTTGCAGGATCCAGAACAAGATGAGACCCTGGCACTGTATCCAGAGCAGGTGGAGCTGCTGCCCTCTGTTTATTTAAGCTTCGGGCTAGGAGGGGAAGCTTGCTGGATCAACCGGCCCACTAGGTGCAAGCCTGTGTGCCAGCTCCAGCTCCTCGCCTCCCGTTCCAGCTCCCAAGCATCGCTATTTACAGCTGAAGGCACTGTTCCAGAAGAGACCTGACTGGGACTGCCTGCAGAGTGCAGGACAGATCCGTTATAGGTGCTCCACCTCAGGACACAAATTCCCTACCGAAATCTCCGTCGCTCCAGCTGGAGACCGAACAACGATATACTCCACACAAATAAGCAAGGATCCCCTTCCTCAAAGTGGGGCTGCAGCAAATGTATCTAACACAAGCCCCCATGACAATGGTGCTGAGGTGAACTGTGATTGGCTGTTGGGTTAATTAGAATTCTGAGATCTTCCAGAGCTGTGTAGGTTTGTTGGGAAGCACTGGAGGACGCTTGTTGTTTTTTCCCTCCCATTGAATTAAATTTGTAATATTTAGCCTCATGTACCACTTTTGCTGGTGTAGGGTTGCAGATAGGACCTGAGGCTGAAAGAGAATAGGATGCCAACTAGGTACAACTCCTTCTACGACACATCCCCAGCATCTCACATTTCTGGTCCCTGTGCCATGGTACTCGTGCTGGCATTAGTGATATACTGGTGAATCTCCAGGTTCCCCTGGGCTGTGATCTTTGCTGCCATCCTAAGCTTCTCCAGTAGAGCTTTAGTGTTGCACCCTTAAGCATATTGATGCTCCCATTTGTTAATTAGGGTTTAAAGTCACATCCCCAGGAAGACAGAAACTCAAGGATTGAACTCATATGAATTAAGAAGATTACTGAGGCATTGTACACAACACATTACAGAAGCCTGATGAACTTATATGCATGATTAATGAATACATGATAAAAAGCAACAGAATAGGGGGAGAAAATATAGGTGGCTATGGAGAATAGAAGGGGATATCAGCTGGTGTATATCACCTACCTAGGGAATCAGCTACCTAGGGAGGTGGTGAGGTCCCCCTCACTGGTAGTCTTTAATCAGAGGCTGGACAAGCACTTGTCAGGAATGCTCTAGGCTGATCCTGCATTAAGCAGGGGGTTGGACTTGATGGCCTGTATGGCCCCTTCCAATTCTATGATTCTATCAAATGTATATGAATGGAGAATAGGTACACGCTTGTTCCCCACCCTCAGTAGAGGGTTGAGGGCAGTGGAGAAATGAAACATTGTGCATGGCAAAATTATAAAGTAAATTGTAATATAATTTCAATCATTCAAACATAAGAGTACAAATTCAGTGCACTGAAGCTGGAGCCCTTTTAACTGCAAGTAACTTTTGCTTCCCTAAAACTCTCCAGCCCTTCTTAGTTAAAGCTAAGTTCCCAAATTCTAAGTAAATTCAGAGCAAAGCATTTTCATATTTACTTATCATAGGCTCAAGATCCAGGTCAGGACAACAGGGTAGTATCCTCATGGTAGGTAAATCTCTCAGAGGCAGCAAGATAGAGTGAATCCCTGGAGACTTGGCAGCCAAGAGAGCAGGAAAGGGTCCTCAAGGCAACCAAACCCCAGAAGTCAGAGTGACAGAACAGGACACTTCAGGAAGAAAGATCCTCATAGGTTCTTCAAGAGAGCATAGCAGTTCCCTCAAGGCATGTAGACCCCTAACAAACACGGCACAGGGAATGTTCTGGATTCAGTCTGTTAATTGATCTTCAATGGTGATGGCAATGCACTCTCTCTTCCAGTTCAAATTAACTATTCCTCCATGCAATTCAATGAAAGGGGCAGCTTGGTTTTTTCCCTCCATAAACTTCATCACCTCCCAATACTACCCTACACAGCAGCCAACATAGAACACATACACATCTAGGGAAATTTTCTGAAACAGCTGTGGGGCAGGATGGGAGAACACCATGCCAAAATGTATACAAAAATCCCAGTTGTGTGGGTGGATCGGGTGAAACTACCTCTCTAGACCATGGCCAATAGATGTCAACTCTATTGTAAATGCACTTGAAACCATATAAAACATTTCATAAATGTATTCATTGTCCAAGCTACTTTCCAGCCATTTGTGGAATGCAGACTGTTCTTCTATGTGCTAATTAACTTCAAGATTTAGGACAATCCATTCAATGGACTTACAAATTAGCAATACAAAATAAAGTTAGATAGCATAGTAACATAATTCTAGACTTGTCAGGGTAATAAAAATGTGGCACTGTGATTAACATTGTGAGTTAATGTTCGGACTGGAATAAGGCCCCCAAGATTACCAGCAATCAGGAAAGTTCAGCATGTCATTATGGAGAGCACCAAAACAGTACCGGTGGGTCATCTGAAGGGTAGACATAAAGAAAAACAATCAACATCTGATAAACAAAGGAAAGGCAGCAAGATAATGAGGTTTTGCTAGTGACAACCATTTTGAAAAGTTCATAAGATAATGAGACAAGGCAAAAAAAAAGAGTCATGAAATACACAGGATGGTTTGTTATTCAGTTGCCATGAGTTTCAATCTATCAAACACCATGGCTATGGAAACAGCTAGAAAGAGAAACAAGAATTTATACTTATCCCTAATTATAAATCTGGATGGCGGTGCAAGTGGGAAGAACAACGCACTGTTAATTCTAAACTATACAACAAATGTGATATGCATCCCATGCACCTGTCCGATAGCCATAGGAATATTTGCTTTTCCATGACTCATCAGCAATGGTAAAAAGGCTCTTGTAAACATCATAAAGCAGAGTTTTATTTGTTCCAAACTACACACTAGGGATCTGAATGGATGGCTGTTAAAATTCTTCAAGCAGCGGCCTGGAAAATCATGCTAACAAACAACCTATCTTCATTGCTTGCTGCATCCATTGAATATAACCATAAGTTACAGCAGACTGTGCATCAATGGGCTATCAGCAGAAGACTGTGGTGCATGGCAAAGGCCAGAGCAGATGGCCAAGTGCCTTCATCCGTCCAGGAAGAGCACCTGTAGCCTACTAAAGCCTACCCTAGCTAAACCAATTGTGATGGCATCATGGCTCGTAAATTTGAATTTCAGAAAGTATTTTTCAAAACTTCAAAAGGACATCTGCAAATCATGCCACCATAATGTTTCAAAAGAAGCTAAAGACTTTGAGATCCCAAACACGCTTAGAAGGCTAGTCTTGTTATACGAATTGTCACTGCTGCAAAGTAGATTTTCTTACAGTTCCCCTTTCTTCCCACTGTATCTATCTTTTTAAATAAAGTTAGATCATGCTCTGCTCTCAAGAAAGTCAACAGTGAGCCTTTTAACTTCTTTTCAGTAAAGAATGGACAATTTGTTAAGGCGAAACATTTATTTTGTTCTGCTCAAAACAAGGGAGACAGGAAGATGGCTTTGGAGCTCTTTCCCCTACCCAATCGTCTCATTTCTGTTGTTATTTAATTTACAACAAGTGACAGAGAGATGATGGTCTGGTCTCTCTAGTGACCTAAGGATAAAAAGGATGAAATAATAGCAGAGATGCCATAACTGTTCCTTAAGAATCATTGGCAGGAAAAAATAGAACTCAGTGCAGAAGAAAATGCAAGGAGGAGCACAATTGCAGGAATGTATTGATTCAAAGGAAGCTGCTTGAATGACCAAGTAAATAACAGTTCTCTTGAGATATCAGATTTAGAATGCTTTTCAAACTACAAGGTTTTTAACGAAACTATTAAAAACACAATAAAAAAGTCTATGTATAAGCATCTTACAAAACTTCAGGTGCTGACTTCTTCAAATATCAAGGAAAGACAGACTGATAATTGTCCTGGCTCTTCTAGTAACGAAAAACATTTCTAAGCCAGTGGGGCTGTGCGCTTATATTACTTTCATTTCTTGCAGTTTCTGCATTTGATCAAATACCTTAGTCTGTGTTTAAAAACCATAACAGTGTTATCAACACTGGATAAACAGGCACCTTTTCAAAAGCAGAGAGATGTGTGCTTTTGGTACGCATAGCTCGAATACTGACCCGTTTTATTGTTAATAACTGCGGTAACTATCCCCTTCCCCATTCAATCCTTCCTAAATGATAGCCTTGGTTGATCAAAAAGTGATGTTGAATTCAATACTATTTATAACTGAGTTATTCTAAGACAGCAGTTTAAATATATAATTCAATGTTGATTTGGGGCAGTGTGACAGACTAATACATCTGTCATTAAGTTTGAGAAGCATTAAGTAGATATATATTTTTGTGTGTTTTTTCTTACATCTCACAGTTAACTGTGTGAACCTTGTCATCTCAATTAATGCTGTCTCTGTGCTGGGCTCTATATTTTCAAGTGAGATGACTCTCCATTGTTTGAACAACAAAAGAAAAAAAGAAAGGGAAATAATTTAACCCAAAATAAATTGAATTAAGAACCAAAAAAGTTAAGACAATATGAACATATGGGCTCAGTATCTATCAGTTGAAAGCATACATGTAAACATGTAATATATATATATATATATTCCTTAGACTCACTTATACATGAGTATTGCCTCTTTGCCACCAGTGGGAGGTATTTTGGGTGGAGCCTGAGGAGTGTGGGGTTTGGGGAAGGGAGGGTCTTCAGTGCTATAGAGTCCAATTGGCAAAGCAGACATTTTCTCCATGTGAACTGATCTCTATTGGCTGGAGATCAGTTGTAATAGCAGATCTCCAGCTAGTACATGGAGGTTGGAAACCCTAGTATTGGCTCCAGACCAGGAGATAAAGGTACATAATTGAATTACCATCAAAGATACATGTACCTTACCATGGCAGTAAGATACTAAGTAAGAGGCCTTGTATATCTCTTCCTTTGATCACAGAGAATTATTATTATTATTATTACATTTCATTTTGGTTTAGTTTTGAGATTATGAATGTATTATTGCAATGTCTGGGGCCCTTCTGTATGATTAATATTATTTGACCACTGAAGAAGGCCATTGGGCTGAAACATCTGGTCAGAGTCAATAATGGTCCTTTGTATTTATGTACATTTGTGAGGCTATTATTTGGGCTTATAAGTATGCATCTTTAAGGTATAGCTAGCAATTTAACAGTGACCACATCATTATGATACCGTGGACTGCCAAAAAAACAAATCAGTGGGTTATAGATCAAATCAAGCCTGAACTGACCCTAGAAGCTAAAATGACTGAACTGAGGCTATCGTATTTTCGTCACATTATGAGAAGACAAGAGTCACTAGAAAAGACAGTGAAGCTAGGAAAAGTTGAGGGCAGCAGGATGGATTGATTCAATAAAGGAAGCCACAGCCCTCAGGTTGCAAGATCTAAGCAAGGCTGTCAAAGATAGGATATTTTGGAGGACATTGATTCATAGGGTCACCATGATTCGGAAGCGATTTGACAGCACTTAACACACACATCATTATGAACTCCAATGAGGATTAGCATTAAGGGTCAGCTCAGCTCAAGGATGATTGGTCAGCAGAGGGTCCACCAAATAAAAGAGATGCTTCACTATACTGTCCCATCAGAAAATGGAAGATCACCCCCTACGATGTCACAGCAGCCTCTGGGATAATCTGACATTTCCCAATGGGAAACACTAGTGTGGGTGTGGCTGTCTCGAGGCAGAGTTGCATTCTGTTCCTTCCAGGTGAATCACAAGGGACTCTGAGATTATTTATGTCTTTGTTGTTTGGGTGGCATGATTTATTTACTTTATTTCATGATTTACAAAATGCTCTGGAAGACCCAGGAGAAAATTTAGAGCATGCAAGCAAATTTCAAAAACACATTGTCTCCAATTTGCCCTTTTTGAGCCTATTTCCTCTGGGTCCTATTTATATGAAAGCAGCAAACTGATTACAGCTGAAAATGGGCTTTCTCTTGCTGACTCATAGGGTTGCTGCCATAAAGCATCTTCCTGAAAAATGCAGATACCACAGTGCAGATGATAATACTTAGCACTCATAGAGAACATTTCAAGTGTTTAAAGAACGTCACATACAGAGTCTAAGACAAACCTGTAAACTAGGGCTAGTATTATTACCTGTATAATGAAAATTGGGGGAGGAGGCTTAGAAGGATTGGCTTGCCATCTAGTGACATCTAGAAGGATTACCATCTAGTGACAGTCAGCAAACTGACTGTCAGTTCTCAGGGAACATTATCACTCTGCAGGCATACAGTTAAGCTAGATTTCTAGATTGACCGGTGAATGCTATAGATATGACAGAACAGAGAGCAGGGTATGGGCCACCAAACTAAGGAGCTCCCAGATGCTTTGTCTTGGGGTTTTCACCATAGCTTACTTAGTATAATGGTTCCTTTGGCTCTGCTGAAGGTATTGACAGAGTGCCTGCACATTAGGCACTTGGGTTTAGTCAACCAATTTGAAACGTGGCTTGACAACAATGCTGACTCAAAATCTGCTGCAATCTGGTTGGGGATTTTGAGCTCAAATCTATTTTCCAAAAGCCCTAATATTATCTGCTATGTGCATTTACAGTTTGCTGCTGGGTTTTTTCTTTCTTTCTTTCTTTCTTTCTTTTTTTTTTTTTTTTTGGTTGATCTACTTTCACTCAGGGCAACAAGCCAAACTGTGTGAATACTGTAAATTATGAAAGAGGTATTATTATTCAAAGAGATGAATTCATGGAATGGAGTGATGAATTAAACATGTGAGGAAACAAAGGTCCTTTATGTATGGGTACCTGGACTCACATTCGCCCCTAATCGGTTGTTCCTTGGAGTTATGCATGAGTTTTCCATCCATTAGTGATGACCTCATACCCAGCCCTCACAAATCCCAGTTCTTCGATCTCCCCTAAGATCAGCCCAGGTGAAATCTGCATGTATAAGCCAAAGCGCGGGACAGAGAAGCTGGGAGAGGCAATGTTTTTTCTCATAGTAAGCACTATAGCCAATTACAAAGCAGTGTTTCAAGGGGCGGGAATTCAAATGCTTCCTGATTTTTTTCTCCCACCCAGAGTTCTTTCTGAGCAGATACTTGCCTCATACTGGGTTTTAAAACGACACTTGGGTTTCTCCCCCCCCCCCATTCCGTTCCTTTTTGAAAAGCTTTGTTTGTAGTTTTTAACATGGCATTTGGGTTTCCGCTGGAGGGAGAGGGGAACTGGATGTTTTTCTCACAGCAAGCGCTATAGCCAATTACAAAGCAGCGTTTTCAAGGGGCGGGGACTAATGCTTCCGGATTTGAGCTGGTGAATTGCTAGTGCATAGTGTCTTTTGAATTTGCAACAGAAAAGTGTTGGTCACGAGAGCATCAAACCCCAGGTAAAAGTCCCATGCATAAGTGCCCGAAGAATACCATGGAACTGGATAAAGACTCAGAAATAATCCAAAACCTAGAAATATCTCATTGTACATTGCTCCTAAGACTGTACCACTTCATAATTTAGGGAGTGTGGTGTGATTTCACAATTGAATATTCCCACATATGACAAAGGCTTTGCAATAGAAGAGCGACACACCAAACTTGCTGTTTTTTCTATAGGCAGGGTGTTGTTTTAATCTGGAGGAGCATTCAACCCATATGATACCTCACTTGCATTCAGCAGTGGTTGAGGTATTCCTCTGAGCCCTTGGAAACCAAGGACTTAGCCAATGGTCTCTCTGCTAATACGGACCTGCATTCTACTGAGTTAGATCATTGGTCCATCTAGCTCAGAATAATGTATTCTGACTAGAAGCAATTTTCCAAGGTCTCAAGTCCTAAAATCCTTTAACTGGAGATGCCAGAGGCTGAATCTGGGGCCTTCGGCATGCACAGCAGGTGCTCTACTGCTGAGCCACTGCCCCTGACTTCTTGCCCTGTGTCTTCTTAAGAACAAGCAAAAACCTATCCATTAGTTGCCCAGTCTACATCTGGGGCATTTAATAAGATCCTTTTTAGTCGGTGGCCTTTCCCCAACGTCATTTCAGGTTTCAATATAGGCTTACAAGGTCTCCCCTCTCCTCCGGCGGGAGGTTTTTGGGGTGGAGCTGAGGTGAGGTGAGATTGTGCGCGCGGCCACACCAACACGATCGCATCACATCCAGTTTACACCCGGAAGTGCCACATCGCAAGGGGCCTTTACCACTCAAACTGGGAGTAAAACGGTAAAAAGGCCCATTGCGATGCAGCACTCCCAGGTGTAAAACGCATCGCAAGGGACCATTTACCACTCAAACTCCCAGTCTGAGTGGTAAAAGGCCCCTTGTGATGCATTTACACCCAGAAGTGCCACATCGAAAGGGGCCTTTTACCACTCAAACTGGGTAAACCAGAAGTGATGTGGGGCAGGCGCGCGTGCACGCGTTGCCCGCTGACCCTCAGCTGGTCGGCAGGCAGCCAGGTGGATTGGCGGGGCTTTGCACTTGGCAACCCTATTTCAGTGACAGTTGCATGGCTGAAAGCCCTTCTCTTTGATATATTTGAGATCCACTTGCCAAAATAAAAGAGGCGAGATTGGCACAGGTTGACATTTGAAACTCAGTTTCAACCATTCAAAAAGCTGTCTCAGCAGCACAGCTGAAAGTTATCAGAGACTGAAGTAGTAGAAGGCCTGCAAATGCCACCCCCATTCCCACCACCAAACCACAGGGATTAGAAGTGCTCATATAGTATTTCCAACACTGTATTTGGAGCTGGCTTGGAAATATAATTGCCCTCAGTGCCGTAAGCATTATATAAGAACAACACAGACAGCCAAATTGTCAAATGTGAAACGTTAACAGAAAATGTCTAAAATCTCCTCCCAGCTGGCAACGTTCCTTGAAAAACAATAATTTGCTAAAGAGAATGAATGATGTAACGGATAATTTTCAGTGACAGTTTTCCCCAGAAGGGAAAAAAGTTATACCTTTGCAGAAGAAAGGTGGACTATCCGTTTTTTTCCCCTTCAGAAATATTGCAAAGGGCCACTGCAATCATGGTTTTTCACAGGGATCCTGTATTCTTTATCAATCTTTACCTCTTCCTGTATGTAAGATAGAAGACATGAACTTTCAGATGTGTGCATGTTAAACAGATCCTGTCCTACCAATGACTTTTGAAATAAAAGTACCCTCAAAATTCAAAGTGAGTTCTTAAGGCTCATTTAAAGCTCTTCCTAAGGGGTCTCCAGCTGCCCTGATGAGAGCAGAAACAGGTCTTCCTTCTCTCAGGGCCCGGGAACACTTTGTGGTTTTAAAACACTGGAAGAGAAATAAATTCTTTAGATTTAATATGTTTAATTATCAATCTTTTAATTTTTTGTTTTCTAAAGACCCAAAGCGCCTGGGGTTTCTTAACGGTATTCTTTCACGATATTCCGTCCCTGTTGATCTTCCAGGAATTTCAGCTGATAACCACCAGCTAACAGACTGGGTATTTAAAGCTGATGCATAGATCGATCCATCATTAATTTTAAAATCAAAAGCAGCACCGTGGTACAAATTAATTAAAAATGACCACTTTAGAACTCCCCGTTTAGCCACCATTGCAAATTATAATCTCAGAGCATCCTTTACATCATTACATTTTCAAAATATGCCAACGGTTTTATTGGCGGGGTGTTACTCTCGAACAGCAAGGGATCAATGTGTCTGTATTTGTGGATCCTCAGCTCTGGAGGACTTACCTCACTACATCCTATTTTGCCCATTGTACACAGGCCCCAGGGCTAAATTTTTGGCAGGAATATTATCTGGTATTAATACACACTCGGATGTGGAGAAAATTACATTTCTGTTATCTGATACTGATGCATATGCATCATATAGATTCTCTTTATTTGCTCTTGCAGCAAAGAAAATAAGGTTTAGTGTGGTATTGGAAGGAGCAGCTACTGATCTTTTAAACTGAAATGTTTTAGTATATTCCATTATCTATTTCAATATTTTATTTGCTAATCCGCTGTATTTGTATTATTATTTGTTTGTTTTAGTAAATTTTGATGGCCAATGGCTATATACAATCAAATTTTCACTTTGATTAGTCTGCTTTTAGCCTGAGAATCATTTCATGAGAATTCATTGGTTCTTGTAGGTTATCCGGGCTGTTTAACCATGGTCTTGGTATTTTCTTTCCTGACGTTTCGCCACCAGCTGTGGCAGGCATCTTCAGAGCAGTAACACTGAAGGACAGTGTCTCTCAGTGTCAAGTGTGTAGGAAGAGTAATATATAGTCAGAAAGGGGTTGGGTTAACACTTAATTACTCTTCCTACACACTTGACACTGAGAGACACTGTCCTTCAGTGTTACTTTTCTGAAGATGCCTGCCACAGCTGCTGGCGAAATGTCAGAAAGAAAATACCAAGACCACGGTTACACAGCCCGGATAACCTACAAGAACCAATGAACTCTGACCGTGAAAGCCTTCGACAATATTTCATGAGAGTGTTTGTTAAACTGCTCAATGCTATTTTTGTGCCTTGGATAGCCTTTTAATTGTCAGCCATTTTTATTTGGGGCATTTTTATTATGTTTTATTTTATAAGCCTCCTCAAATCTGTTCTCTGGAGAAGTGGCATAGAAATTTTCTCAATAATAAATAAATAGTTAAATCTCCTCCCACCCCACAGTTGTAACACTGGCACAAATAGTGGTTACTATTTGAATATATGGAAGAGGAAGTTCAGGTCATGGCTCCCTGATCTGAATGATATATGGATTTGCAAAAATACATTCTTTATATTTAATTCTATATTCTTAAATGTGAAACATCATATATGTATGCTAAACAACTTCATATATATAATGCATCGCTAAGATTCAGGGCCATACTTCATGTGACATGGGGTATCTGATCTGTGATGGCCACTCACAAATGATAATTTCACAAATTATAATTTCAACTGCTCCTTTATATATTCATTTGGACCCATATCAATGCTTGTACACTGAACGGGAGTGATGTGTGAAACATCTCTTGGTTAGCAATATTAAAAACATTTTTTCTACACATAAAATCACAATATTCAGTTTGCTTTTTTGGCCTACACAGGATCACATTAAGTGCCTTAACTTGAGCTAGATTGGTGAGATGAGCCTTGCAAGTGCCCATTTCTGAGCCTGAGGTGGGTGGGGTTTGTGGAGGAGAGGGACTTTAATGCCATAGAGTCCAATTGCCAAAGCGGCCATTTTCTCTAGGCGAACTGATCTCTGTTAGCTGGAGATCAGTTGTAATAGCAGGCAATCTCCAGCTAGTACCTGGGGGTTAGCAACCCTACTCGAGACCCCTCAGGTTTCTCTTCCTCAAACCCCCGCTTCTTTCTCAGGGTATTGTAATGCCTGTAATCATTATTATTATCTGAATGTATGCTTTTGTGTTCAGTTTGCATAATTGCTCTTATGGAAATGCTAGGCCTAAAGTATAAGAGCAGGTTTGAAATACTATGCATTCATGTGCACACACACATGAGGGCTTCGGGAAGGTGGCAGCCAGGAGCCAGGAGTCAGTAAATCAGGCTGTCGGTGTCTGGTACAGCCATCCACCAAGACACGGCCCAAAATTACCTACGGCCTAAGGAATGTTCCCTGCCCCAGATCATGTAACCAGCTAAGGTACCGCCTCAACCCCCAGTGATAGGCCTATGCTAATCCAAAGGTGTTCATTATTGGATCTTTGTATGTCTATGCTCTGTGTTGTGTGTATTGTACCACCCCTGACCAGAGGTTATAAATGCTGTGGCAATCCTTTGTTTGAGTGTGAAGACTGTCCAGCGCATTTGGGCAGTTTTATCCGGTATGTATATTGGGCCCAATAAACAACTGCTTTGAACTATCAACCTCCTACTGTGTTATATAATTCGGAATTAATATTATGACACAGACATTTCAGTATCACCACCAACAGTGAACCAGCTGAGATTTTGGCTTAGCCCAAGAATTTACCCTTGGGCTCCTCTCTCTTTTGTTCTGTGAAGGAACGAATTTGTAAGCCGCCCATCCCACCCCAACCCCATTCCTTCAGTTCAGTCCCCAGGAGGATGGAAAATCCAGAAGCCATCCCAAGTCTGCTCTGGCAATGCTACCCTTTCCCCATCACTCCAGTGGTGCCAGAGACAAAGCTTTCATGCTGAGCAAGGGTTCAAAGAAAAGGTGGAAACATGCAGTCCCCTTTTCCTACACTCAGTACTTATCCTAAATAATGTTTGCATATGATAGGCTAGTATTACATGAAGTTGCAGTAGTTTAAAGTTCATCATTATCTTAGTTCTCATAATTGCTCCGTAATTGCTGAGAATTGCTCCCATTGTCCCTTGCCGCATGTTTCGTCTTTCATGGCTTGTGCCCATCCTTGCTTGTGCCTATCCTAAGAGAGCTTCATATCAATGTCCAGAGATTTTACTATTTCTGTCTTCCTTCCACCCCGTTTAGGATGACCTTACTGCCCCTACCTGTCCCAAAGGAAGACTTTTCATTCTATCACTTTAGTCTTCCCAGCTTTATGGCTTTAAGTGCGACTGTTGTGAGTGGGACCATGGACTGGCTTTGTTCTCCTAGCTGGGCATTTCTATGGCACTGGCACAAGAGCAATGTAGGGGCTTACTCATTATCTTGGTTCCAGTACTGGGGATCATCTCCTGCTTTCTTAGAACCATGTGCTCGTGGCTGCATTCTTGAGCTTCCGCCTCCTGAGTGTGTGAAATCGTCTCTTCCTTCAAAAAACGGTAAAGTTTTGTTTTCTGCCTTTCCCTACCCCCAGCAAACTCCCCTTCTCTTTCTGTCTGCTGGAAGTTCCCTGGCCACCTGAGGCTTTATAGCTTTGGTGTGACTCAGGCTGTCCATTATCCTCCTGGCCAGGGCCATCTGCATTTCTATGGTGCTGCACTGAATGGCTCTGCACTAGAGAAGTGAACCCGCCCCGTTTCAGTCTCAACTTCCCACCTACTAACCAGTAGAGCCCCTCTGTATCTACAGAATACAAACCCAAGAATTAGCCTGTGGAGCTGTAAACTTACCGTGCATTCCTGAGATTTTGGCCGAATCTCGTTAGGAGGCAGCGTGACCTCGCCACCAGTGTAAGTGCGTCTAATCACGGCACAAGACAGACTTACGCTGGTGGCAAGGGCAGTTCCATCGGTGTCTGAGCACCACGAAGCTGCACGCCGCTCCTCCAGCAGCACAGTCTCCCCGTGGCACAGACCATGGTGGAGACTTATGGTGCTGGCATGGGGGGCGTTCCCCTGGGTGTTCCTGGGGCGGGGTGGGAGGAGGAGCCGCCGGTAGGTGGCTTCCTGTTCCCTTTGGCCCCATTACACCTGCTTTTTAGCAGGTGCAACCTCGCTGTTCTTTATGGGGTGAAAGGCCCCGTTTAACAACAAAAAGCCGCGTAAAGGCTTTTTTTGGTTTATCAGCGTAGCCAGCATGGTTTTAGGAGACGGCTCGCCTGCCCCTTCTCCCCGCCTTTCCCCTACGTCAATTCTCAGGAATGCGCTGTTAGAGTGGAAGTCATTTCACCACACAGACCACATTCGTCTCGGTCGGCGCTGTCCATTACAACTGGCAATAGCTCTCCAAGGTCTCAGGCAGAAGTCTCTAACAATGATCTGTGTTGCAGGGGATGGTTTTAATGATTTTAAAATGTGTTTTTATTATGTATGTTTCAATTTGTTAGTCATCTTTGTGGCTTTTGTGAGGGCAGACAGGCAGGATAGAGATATAAAATATTTATTATATATATATATAAATATTATTAGTATAGATATGTATAATATAAAAGGTTTTAAATAAATGAATAAATACATTTTGTAAAATAAAAAACCTAACCTCTTTTAACTGTAAACCTCAAATATTACGTTCATTAAGCCTGTGTGCCCTGAACTTCATAGCCCAGGCTAGCCCAATCTTGTCATTTCTCAGAAACTAAGTAGGGTCAGCCCTGGTTAGTATATGGACTACCAAGGAATACCAGTGTGTCTATGCAGAGGCGGGAAATAGCAAACCACCACTGAAGGTCTCTTGCCTTGAAAACCTTATGGGGTTGCAGTAAGTCAGCTACAATTTAACAGCCGGGGTGCGGAGGGGGGGGAAGCCTGTGTGCTATGGAATTTTTTTCTGCCAGCCTTATTGTTGGAAAGGCATAATAAGCATGGAGAACTTTTCTATAACACTTTTAACAATTAATCTGTCCTTCTCCGTAGTACACTTATCTACTTTCAATTGGCTCATGACGGATGACTCTTCAAGCCAAGTTGCTGCTGAATTGGTAGTACAGACATGAGCATCTTTTCTACGCTGTATTGCCAGTCTTACACAAGCAAAATAATAAGGATGTTGGTATATCTCTCATCAATAAAGTATTTGTGCAGTGCATTTTGATTTGTTTAAGGTCTTTGCTACAATAGACAAACTCATGAGGAATTCATTGTTTCATGAAATGGGAATAGTTTTGCCCATTGCTCTCTCATTATGCAGTCTATGAGAGATAACTTGCCTGTGCTGAGTGCTGGTTATCCAAGCTTGAACTGAAATTAATTCAGATCATACTCATAGGATTTTGACACAAGAAGTTGGTTCTTCTCATACACCCCTCCCCCATGTATTTTTTTAAGATTTAAGATTTTTCTACAAACCAGGTCCAAGGTGCTGGTTTTAATCTTTAAAGTGTTTAACAACCTGGGGCTCTCATACTTGCAGGATTTCCTCTCCCGCTATATCCCCCCCAAGGATACTTCACTGTAGTTCTCAAAATTTACTGGAAGTCCCTGGCCCAAGAGCAGTCTCATTGTTCTCCGCCAGGGCCTTTATGGCCCTGGCCCTTGCCTGGTGGAACTCTCTGTTTGAGGAGACGAGGGCCCTGTGGGATCTGGTCCAGTTCCGTAGGGCCTACAAGATGGAGATGTTCCACCAGGCACATGGTTGAGGACTTTCGGCTGCTCTATTACATCCACCAGTCACCAGTCAGAGCCCCCTTCTTCTAAATGCTGTCCCTCAGCTCCCTGCTCCACTTACTTTGCAGAGGTCTGCTATTCTTGGGGAACTTAGGGTGCCATCTTATTATTTGTATTTTATAGATTTTAATCTAACTGTTTTTGCTTTTAAATGTATATTTGACTTGTTACCTGCCCCAAGTCCTAGTGTGGTGGAGGAGGGCGGGATATAAATCTAAAATATACATAAATAAAATAAGTTCCATTGGGTGCATTGGACTCATTAAGCAGTCCAATGCAGCATACCCACAGTTGGTCATGAATGCTACTAGGATTTCATATTCATGCCTACTATAAACCAATTTAACTGGGGTAGTAGGATTTAAGATTATTCAGGGTTAGTCTAGATGCTACAGCATCCCCATACAGAATTTCCTGTCACCAAGATAGTCACAGAATCTATTGGAATACCCCAAGAATCAAGGACCCCATGTGAAGATTCCACTAGCAACTTCCATTAATATGGATCAGAGACAGGACAACTCCCTGATTGGGTTTTACTAGAGGAAACCGTCAAGGGAGTAACTAGCCATGAGCATGCTGATCTGCACAATATAGAATACCTGTCCATCCCACTGATTCCTGTCAGGATCAGGCGTCTGTCCCTAGCATCCCATAAGCAAACTCATCCAGGCTGAAGTCCTGAAGCAGTAATACTTTATTAGGAGCAAAAAGACAAATAGAAGAACTGACTGTCATCGAACAGAAGAAGGCTGTTAATGGCAATACTGAGGCAGGGTACATGTTTAAAAGCATTCTAGCCTGTGAAAGCAAAACTAGGCAGAGCAATCCCGGGATAAGAGTTCCCAGGAAATGTAGACTAAACAATCGCAGCTGCAGCAAACAGAACAAATGAAACTGTACACAGATCTTACAGGAGTGTGAACCAAGGACTTGACACGAAGCCAGAGACTGGCCTACTCATGCCAAGGGTCTTTACCAGCAAAGGCCTGACAATTCCAGCCAGAAGCATTTTGGGTATTTGCTAAGAATAAACAAGCCATCTCTTGCCAATATCTCCCTCCAATTAAAACAAAGTAGCCTTTGGATTCTGTCTAGCTAACAATGTTCAGGGATGTAAAGCTATGTGTTCTGAGCTATCCACCAAACAGATCTTATTAGTGGATGAAAATTTCATCACTGGGAATCAATCCTTGACCTGTTCCAACCCAGACACGGATAACTTTTTCCGGGGGGGGGGGCGTCTACACCATCTGCTCTATGCACAGTCCAAATGGCTGTAAGGGAACAAAAATCAGTCTGTGATGCAAAAGATGCCTCGATGCCTGTAATATACATTTTCATATCATTTGTGTTCCATTTATAATTGTAAAAAACATGTTTTTAAAAAAGAAATACACTTTTAAATCCTTAAAGCGTTCTGAAATGTTAATCCTATTAAGAGCAAAATATTACTCTCCATAATTCCACCGCAACTGCTGTGCTTTCCTGGCTACATAACCAAACAGCAAGTTTATTCTCTAATGCTGGTTCCCAATTACGACATGGTTTTGCTAATACAGGGGAAGCTTTTGTGCCCTCTTCAAGTTCTTCTTGCCGAGAATATCATATGTTTTGAAAGGTTTGCAATATGCAATTCTGCACAGCTGGAAACTCAAAACGCTATGATTTTCCCACCAAGCATCACATAGGAAGTTGTCCTTTAGAAATTCACCTGCTGGGATTCGTCCAGTAAAGCCCTGGTGCAGGGTGACCTGCAATGATATCATGCCAAGAGTTCGACCAGTGTGTTTACTCTGAGGTAGGGGTGGGTAGGCCCAAAAGCAGATCTATTTAGCTCTGAGCCATCCGGGTTTCTGTACTTATTTTCATGTTTATTTCAACTGTTAGAACACCTTGGCTTTCTGCTAGGGCTGTCAAAAAAAAAAAATTCGGTACAGTTCGGATTCGGCCGAATTTGGCCCTTGTGGGTTCGGTACGTGCCGAAGTCCGAACTCCCCCACTTCGGATCCGTTCAATTCGGCGGGAATTCAAAGTTCGGGGAAAAAATTCGGCCGAATAAAGCCATTAAAAACACAACCGCGCCTTTCCGCGGCTCTGGGGGGGCATTTTTGGGCTTAGAGGTCCCAAACTTTCCGCAGAGCTTCAAAGGACGTATATTGAAAGACTCCCCAAGTTTTGTAAAGATTGGGTCAGGGGGGGCTGAGATATGGGCCCTGAAAGGGGTCCCCCCCACCCTTAATGTGGATCTCTCCGCAGAGCTTGCCGCCCACGCACAAAGCTCCCGGCCCGACAAACAGCTGATGAGAGCAAGGGCGGGGCAGGTGCTAAGAACTTTGCAAAGCAACACAACTGCAGAGCAACCCCTTTGCAAATATGCAAAGGGCGGGGCAGGTGTGAAGAATTTTGCAAAACAATACAACTGCAAAGCAACACAAGCACGCAATGCAAAACCTTTGCAACAGTGCATAGCAACACCTGACACCTGGGAGTTTGCATACCATGGAAAGGGACAGAGGCAGCTAGCTATGCATAATAAGCAGGAGGGGGTGGAATGTCTCCTTTTGCATTGGACTTGGGACCAGGCAGATGCATTCTTTAAGTCACCATTTGAAAACCAGTTTTGAGCAAGCATCAATAACCTAACTGATCTTATGAATGAGGAAAAACCTGAAGAATAAAAATGAAGCCCCCCCTCAAACCAGGGAGAGAGAGACTGGAGGGGGAACACACACCCCAGGCAGAACCGGCAAAAGCCCCCTTTGGCTTCCCCCCCCCACCCACAGAAACTGCTCCCTCCCCACACACACACACAGACTCTGCTTTCCCCCCCACACACACACAGAAAAGAAAAAATATAGATTAAAGCCCCCAAAGGGGTCTTACTGTGGCTGTCTTCTGTTCCAGCAGGAGGGGCTGGGAGGCTGGGTAATCCAATATGTTTCCATTTGTATCCAATATAAGATCCATATGTATGCATCTCTCGAGGGTGATCCATTCATCCCAATAGGGGAAAGGGGAAAGCCCATATCTCGGGGGGCCCTGACCCAATGTTTACAAAACTTGGGTGGTCTCTTAAAAAGCCTTGACTGAAGCTCCGCCGAAAGTCTGGGATCGGCACACCCAAAAATGCGCCCCCTGCAGCCATGGAAAGAGAAAAGGGGGGGAGCCAATATTTCAGCCCCCACTGAACCCATCTTTACAAAACTTGGGTGGTCTCTTAAGAGGGATTCTCTGAAGCTATGACAAAAGTTTGGGGGCTGAACCCCCAAAAAAGCGCCCCCTGCAGCCACGAAAATGGAAAAGGGGGGAGAGGAAAAAGGGGTGGAGCCCATATCTCGGGGGGCCCTGACCCAATGTTTACAAAACTTGGGGGGTATCTTAAGAAGCCTAGTCTGATGCTCCGCTGAAAGTTTGGGGTCGGCACACCCAAAAATGCGCCCTCTGCAGCCATGGAAAGAAAAAAGGGGGGGAGCCCATATCTCGGGACCCCCTGACCCAATGTTTACAAAACTTGGGTGGTCTCTTAAAAAAACCTGTCTGAATATCCCCTGAAAGTTTGGGGTCGGTACCCCAAAAAATGCGCCCCCTGCAGCCACGGAAAGGAGCGAATGTGCACAAGCACCCCCTCACACACACATGAGGATTTCCCTCTCTCTCTCTCTTTCCCCGGCCAGCTGCACATCAGCTGATTCCTCCAGCACTCAATCCTGACTGATTGGCCAGAAGAAGACCCAGCTTGCCCACCGATTGGCCGGGGGAGGAGAATGCTGCTTACTGACGGTTATGCTGCTTACTGATGGCCGAATTGGCCGAATTTATTCGCCGAACTCCCGAACTCGCTGAATTCGGCCCCCCCGGTTGCCCGCCAGTTTTGAGTTCGGATCCGTCCGAACTAAAAACCGCCGAATCAAGGGAAATTCGGCTGATTTTCAGTTCGGGCCGAACCGAATTGACAGCCCTACTTTCTGCTGCAGAGAGGAGGAACAGCCACACATATACACATATGCATCCAGACCTCCACTGAGACAAGAAACTGAAACCTGATTTGCTTTTAAAACTATAACTTGTTATAATATGATTAAGCAATACTAGGAACTTTGATATTTTTAGCATTTATCTTCACAGTAATTGTAGTATTAACTTTTTCACTCATGGATGGGTTTTTTTAAAAAAACCGTTTGTGTGTGTGTGTGTGTGCTGTCAAGTCACAGCTTACTTATGGCAACCCTATCAAGGGTCTCAAGGAAAGAGATGTTCAGAGGTGGTTTGCCATTGCCTGCCTCCATGTCACAACCCTGGCATTGCTTGGAGGTTGCCTATCCAAATACTAACTAGGACTGACCCTGCTTAGCTTCTGAGAGCTGACAAGATCAGGCTAGACAGGGGCTATCCGGGTCAGTGCATTGATCAGCTAGTGGCAGATTTTATGGATCACTTCCATCACATTCCTGGCATATATTTCTTATTTACTTCCATCTTTTGGAACAGTAAGCCAGTGTTGTGGCAGTGTTATCAATTTACTGATGCCACCTATTAGATAACAGGGTAACAGTATGGAAGGAGCTCTCCAAAACGCTTCTTTATATTGTCCTCAAATGCCTTTTTTCTCCTACTTCTGGAAGCAAGAGAAAGCACTTTGTTCTATTAAAGCACAATGATGTGGGAACCTATCAACAATGCGTCTGTTGGCAGTCTTGTCCATCTATATCCCATCTCTTGCTGCCCTAGAGAATAACTGCTAGTTCTGAGAAAAGCATGTTCTTATAGACACATTTCATCAAGTCAACCATGTAAAGTCTCCTGACGAAAATTTCAAACTGAAAGACTGATGGTCAGTGTTTTGACTAAAGGCATTTAGTTTAAATGTGCTGTGTCCAGGCATTAATTTGTAATTTAATCCCACTACACATAACTATGGATACCTAAGGACTGCTATTGCTAACTAACTTGCCAATATTTTATCGGAACTACCTTTCCTTTTATCCCTTAGAAGCTCCTTGATCAATTGATCTTGAGCAGCATATATCTAGTGTTGGAGGGATATAAGGACTGAAACAAATCTTGCCACTGACAATGTAGCCTTGGGGTCCCTATCGCTTAGTAAAAAAGGCATTATGTCAGTCACAGAGGCATTGGATTTGTATGTTAAAAGGGGGAAAATATAGTGCAATCGAAGTTCCTCATAAAAGCGGCATTCCAAAAGGGCATGAGCTAATGAGTCAATAGAGCCAGAAGAGCAAGGGCAGATCCTGTCTGAGTATGGTATATTCAGAATTCTGCCCTGCATTATCATAGGTTAGCATTAAATCTAGCCAAGCAAAAAGCTCTACCAAGACGAGGAGTTGTCAGATAATATGTATAGGCAGGCAGACCACGTGGAGGGGGTATTCCGAAGAACTGGGATGAACAGACGTGACGAGCATGAAAAGTAGTGCTGTTATAATCAAGCTCTTTAATGCGCTTTTTAATTTTGGTAAAAGCTTCAGTTTTCCCAAGATCTAATAACATATCCTGCGAGAAGCCCAACAACGACAGTTTCTCATCTAAGATTTTTTGCCATGAGGATTTAAAAGGGTCATGCTTCAGAGAAGCTAGGAATCCCTCAGTGCTAAAGCACAGTTTAAGGTGTAGTTTAAAGGCAGCCAACCACGCCCTAGCTTCAAGTGACATTTGACCAAACTCGGAATGAAGAGTAATGCCAGCAACACATCGAGGGGCATTTAGGAGTTTTCGTAAGAACTGAAGCAGTGGACGATCTATAGATTCATTGATGACTGTTATCCAGATGGCAACACCAAAGAGGTTAATTGGGGTAATTTTCAGATTTAAAACCTGAATAGCCCCTGGAATATATTTGCCACCTTTGGTGTGAAAAAAGTTGACAATAGCACCAACCCCAGGTTTAATTTTGTTGGACACTGCTTTTTGATGGGCATTCCAATTTAGGTTATGGGAAAAAAGAATGCCAAGGTAAACAAACTCCTTGACTTGGTCAACCTCAAAGCCACTTAATACCCAGCGAAAAAGAGGCATTTTTCTCCTCTTAGTGAAGATCATAATCTTAGATTTATGATGGTTTATTTTAAGACTTAAAAAAGAACTACAAGGAACTACCAATCAAACTGGGTTCTGGAAGGAAACCAACACTAGAGTCCAGAATAAGGTTGCCAGGTCCCTCTTTGCAACAGGTGGGAGGTTTTGGGGGCGGAGCCTGAGGAGGGTGGGGTTTAGGGAAGGGAGGGACTTCAATGCCATAGAGTTCAATTGCCAAAGCAGCCATTTTCTCTAGGGGAACTGATCTCTATCGGCTGGAGATCAGTTGTAATAGCAGGAGATCTTCTGCTATTACCTGAAGGTTGGCAACCCTAGTCCAGAAGCTCTCAGAGCTGTCTTAAATAACTTTTTTTTTGCTTCCACTTAGTTCCACTCTAGCTCCCCTATGTCCTGATCTATCTCCACCCCTGATACACCAGGTCTGCCCCAGTTCTTCCCACCAGATGTTGCTTCTTGGTCACAGCAGCTCCACCCTTCTGTGCCTGTCTACCTTCCCCTCCTTGCTGCTTCTGTTCCCAGTCCCCCTTACCTTTACCTTCTCCTCCTCCAGATAGTAGCTGGAATGCTGTTCTCTAAGTGCTACAATTACTGTGGCACTATTACTGTGTGTGAGGTAATAAGTGGTTTGCTGACAAAAGTCCATTCCCAATCACATTCCATTCATTCACGCAGCATAAGAAAAGATATAATAGGCATACTTACCTACCAAGATACACAGACCAAGGACCTTGTTTTTTAAAAAAAATCCCTCCCAAAGATTTCTTCTTTTGTAGCACTTGGGAGGAAATATCTTATCACGCTGCCTAGGAAAAATACACGTATTATTGTTTTTAAAGATAGCAATAAACAACTGCAAGGTTATATTTTCTTCTCCTCCTCAAACAGGGCATTTGTTGATAGGACGCAGTGCTATTGGTACTATAAAAAGGATTTAAGCCCATTTATCTGCACATGTGTAGACAAGTCCTACACAACTTGTTTTATTTTATTTTATTTTAAAAAGAAACAATTTGTTTTATATTCATATAGTAGGTCATCGTTCAAAGGTTCCCCCCCCTCAAGGTGACTTATATAACACTATTATGACAGAGAAGGAAAATGTCTGTTTTAATACAACGTCTGCTTCAATATAATGTCTGTTTCAATACAAGCTTGCTATGTGTGTGCTAAGGGAGTAGGGGAAAAGTCATGGAAAGTCATGGTGAACTGGTTAGAACCGCTGAAGCTCTTAGGCTCCAGACAACCAGAGAAGCACTGAATGTTGATGTGCCTCGTCAGAGTGTGGATTTTGGATAAATGTCTGTTCCCCAGTAGAATCGGGGCTCAGTGTTTTGCTTGCTAGAGTAACTGAGCCGCAGCTGCGAATAAAACTGTTTTTCTTGGAAATGGTCCTGGGTCTCTCTTTCTCCCCCACGAACCCCGAGTTTCCGCAACACTATAAAGTTTGATCCTATAGAAAATGTCCATTAACAAACAGAGGAGACCAACTGCAGACCTCTGGGCACAGAGCAGGGGTCATTGGGGGAATGGGAATAGTCATGAATTTCCTGCATTGTGCAGGACTAGATGACCTTTGAAGTCCCTTCCAGCTCTATGTTTCTATGATTTTTTTGTCCTGTTTTGTTTTCTTGGAAGCCCCTGACCCTCAAGAGCAACATGTCAAGGATCAATTTAAAATAAAGTCATTTTGGGCAGGAATGGTGGGGGGAAGCAAGGAAGTCCCATTCTACTGGCATTGGTGCCACCTCCTATCTCCATGAGGAGGAGAAGGTAAAGGTATGGGGGAATGGGAACAGAGGCAGCAAGAAGGGGAGGGAAGACAGAAGTAGAGGCAGCAGAGGGGTGAGAGTGGTAGAGGAAAGGGAATTGGAGACAGCAGGAGCAATTTGGTCAGCGGGGAAAACTGGATGTCCTGTCCTCCATCATCCTGATGGGTGCCCACTTGTTTGACTTCATTTGACTACTTTCACACAGCCCAAATAATGCACTTTAAATCCACTTTCAGTGCACCTTAACGATCGTTTGCAAGTGGGTTGTGCCAGTTCACACAGTAAAATCCAGCTTCAAAGTGCATTGAAAGTGGGTTGAAAGTGCATTATTTGGGCTGTGTGAAAATGCCCCACATCTTGTGGTAGGGTTGCCAACCCCCAGGTAGTAGCTGGAGATCTCCTGCTATTACAGCAAAACTCCAGCCGATAGAGATCAGTTCACCTGGAGAAAATGGTTGCTTTGGCAATTGGACTCTATGGCATTGAAGTCCCCCGCCCTCCTCAGGCTCTGCCCCAAAACCCTCCCACAGGTAGCGAAGAGGGACCTGGCAGCCCTATCTTGTGGGGAAGAATGCGTTCCTAAGGTTTATTCTCTTGCTCTGCAGGCAATATGGCAGCTGTTGTGGACAGAGTTATTGTTAAAAGTGCATTCCTGCTAAAAGATTGAGTTTGGTCTGGGTTGCTTAGGGTTGCTTGTGTGATTGGGAAAAGTCTACAATGGCAATCTTCTGGATGTGACATATAAAGCCTCTGGCTTGATCCCTTTACATTATGGGGGCATAGAGAGGCATGTATCTGCATATGTTTTTAAACAGTCTACTTCTTTACCTTCTCCAGAATTCTCTTTGGGTTTTCTTGATCTTGTGGCGTTACAAAAACAAGTGCATCTGAAAAGGCTCAATTTAATACACAGCCAAGTTGTAAGATTGCACTTGAAAAGATAACAAACTGACATCCAAATCAGATTCTGAATTTGACAGAAAGACAGACAGACAGACAAAGTTGAATACTTTAGTGCCCTCTTCACATGGGAAAGGAAAGCCCATTAATACATTTACATAGCCATTCTATTCTCCTTGCAAACTATATACCATGTTTAATCAAAGTAGTCAAACATGTTCTATTGTTGTTTTCTTGGGGAAAGAATTATCTGACTTACTTTAGTTTTGCATGAAAATTCATATTTTAAACAAGGGTCTCCCTTCACAATTTCCCTGAAAGATTAAGGCCATAAGTCAATTTAAGAAGTGTGCTGGAGCAAGAAATAAGTAGGTGAATGTCATGGAACACTGAGGTCTAATTGTTTTAGGACAGCAAGTCACCGATCCTTGTGCATTTGGATTAGTAAGGGAAAATAAGTTCTGGGTTTTGGAAAACAAGTTGAACATATAGAAAATAAGTGCAAAATGTTCAATTCAGCTTTTTATAGCACAGAGAGGCTTTGTACACTGATATACTGCCCACCATGGGCTTAGAAGAGTATAATTCTGCTTAGGATGGCATTGTATGATAATTGTGGTTGAACTCACAGGCCATTGAAACGTAATTCCTTGGATTCGTTTTACATCATGGACCTGAAATCAATTTATTCCACATTTTCCCCTTGGATTTCTCCTCTGCATAATAATCTTTGCCTGCGTTAGTATTCATCAAGTAGTCTACAGATATATGGCATCCAGGATCAGCATTTTACAGATTTTGCAATAGAGTTCATAGTTTTATAGTACCTGACAGCTGGCATGGAGGACAGGTTAAGATACAAAATAAAATTTGGCAGACAACCTACCGATCTGATAAGCCCTAACAGCTGGCATGCAGTAGCAATTAATATTTGACTATCGGATTAATTTACATGCTCTTCAGTTTAATAAATTCTACATTAACTGTAATAATGCATTAAAACTATCCAAACAGTTGAATTTTATTATCAAATTACAATTTTGAAATTTGGACTGTGAATTTCAAAGCCAGATTTTGGTTCCAAAATCCATATTTTGAATTTTTTATAATTGCTGGGTGTTGAGCATTCCTGTTTTCTTCTAACGCGAAGCCTTTATCTTCTCCTAATTTAATAAGTTCCTGTAGAGGTCTTGGCTATATCCTGTAGAGGTTCTGTAGAGGCTAAAACTAGTGTGAAATGTTCAGTTCAGTTCACAAGCTGTCTGCAAGCTGTGATCGACACAGATATTCCAAAAAATGGTTTCTTCATATTACAACAATTTGCATAAGTTCTTACTTGGGGGGGCGGGGGGATTGAACATGTGCATATTCATACAGCTCTCCAGCTTAACTCAGTCTGCAGCTACCATCTTCCCTGCCTGCTTGGTGTTCTCCTTATTTTTAAGTACATTTCACTATGAGTGATGTTCAGATGTGAGGTGTCCCCGTGAGTCCCTTATGACTGCCCGACCCAGTGTTTGTTCATAGGCAAAAACAGGCAAACATTCCAGATCTGGAATAATTTGGCAATATGTGTTCTCATAATGCTTTGCCACAGCTGTCCTTTCCCCAGCATCACTTTCTGCCCATCCTCATATCAACTTACAAAGGAGGAGGGACACACTGACAGATAACCAGTGTAAACAGAATTGTCTTGTCAGTATCAGCAATTTTCTTTGAGAGAAAAATTAACTACTTCTATGCGCTACTAGAATTTTCTGTAAAATGCAAATTGATAGATAAAAATGTGTACAAGAGAACCTTAATAACAAGTGGGGGCCCATGAGACTCGCAATGGAGGGAATCCTACCCACCCCCTACGTTTTTGCTGAGCACAGGCATGGCTCTCTGCCACAACCACCCATCGCCTGGCCTGGAGCAGCGCTCAGACACAATCTCATCTGCCAGGCCCAGAGCAGCTCCCAGATGCTTCTGCCATTGCCACTGAGCCTGGAGCGGCTCCCAGACTCCACCACTATCAGGCCAAGAATGGCTCCCAGATTCCTCGGAGACATCGGAGATAAGTCTGTTGTATGCATGTGTGCAGACCAATGTTCTTTATTTTGGGGAAATTTAAACCCCCAATGTAATTTTTTAAGGTTTTCATATTTTTATGCAAACCTGTTGGATCCCCCAAGTTTGCAGAAGGATCTGTTTAATGTCAGCATGGCCTTGATCCACAGATTAGACCACACTTCACTATTCAATATAAGATACAGTTATTGAATTATTATGTATGTCAAAAAGATACACTGACAAAGGGAGTTTCCTTGAAACGTGAACATCTCAAAGAGTCCAAGTTTGCAACTTTCCAATGTTAAACTAGAACAAAACATGTATCTTCTTAATTGTTAGCTATGTATATTTGGTTGGATCCCCTGTACAAGTGAAAGATTCATCCACTCATGCAAGGGAGTGGTCAATAGCTGCAAACCCCTATATTGTATCTCCTGCTGTTTCTGAGGGTCCTTCAACGCTTAGAAGCAGCTTTTGAAGGAGGGTGAGAAGACAGGGGGAGAAGGGAATTATATACTCTGTGAGCAGACCTTGCTCAAGGTTTATTTGATATAACCCATGAACTAATTACAGAGGTGTAGCTATATTAGTCTTTTGCAAAAATTTATTCCAGTATGAATTTCTACCCAATCTACAAAAATCTTATGCTGGAATGAAATGCTGTTAGTCATTAAGGTACCATAAAACTCTTGTTTACTTTAACCCAGGAAATGAAGTTCTCAAAATGAAAAACTGTGGCGTATCCACCAGAAAGTGGCTGTAATTTTGACATTCTTTGAAGATGATACCTTCATGTGCTGGGGATTTAAACACCAATGAAATATACGGAGTATATTAGGAGTGCATTTTGTTGGTAGACCAGATTTGTTGGTAGACAAAGTCCTCACTCTCGGAAATAGTTTATGTTCAAAATGGCTGAATACAGACGGTGCTGCTCTGCTACTGCAGCGTTGTGGTACACACTTCTTTGAGAAAATGGAAGCTAGATGAGGAAAGCAGCATGCTTCACCAGAATACCTTTTTGAATTTCTTCTGCTCATGAAGTAATAGAAGGAATGAAAGTTGTGGAAATAATTGTTGATGACATACTGGTACATGGTTCCACCAGAGACTTGATGAATTGATGACCCTGGTGGTCCCTTCCAACTCTATGATTCTATACATGATAATAACCTAAAAGCACTCTTAGAAAGATACAGGGAGAAAAATCTGAAATTAAAACTGAACAAAATGCAGACGGGAGTTGACAGCATTACCAGTTTTGATCACATGCTATCTGCAGAAGACTTAAAACCTCACCCAAAAAAGGTTGCTGCAATAGGGCATCTGGACGCACCAAAGTCCAGACCAGTATTGGAAACTATAATGGGAATGGTTAACTATTTAGCCAGATTTACTGCAGGATTTGCACATATGACAGCACCACTGAGAGAGCTGTTCCAAAAAGACGCAGAATGGACTTGGAATGACTCTTGTGAGAAAACATTCCAGGAGATAAAAGAGGTAATAACTTTTGGCAGAGTAATTAACACATCAAAGGTGCATAACCTGATTAAAGTGTAGATAAAGGTTTATTCAGGAACTAACATATTTGATACTATAGAGGAGAGAGAAAGATAGTGTCCTAACTACTAGCTGAGAGAGAGTGCAAGAGTCAGAGACTTCTGAGAAGAACTTCAAATACTTGAGGGGCTGTCATATAGAGGAGGGTGCTGAGTTGTTTTCTGTTGCCCAAGGTCGGACCAGAACCAACAGGTTGAAATTAAATCAAAAGAGTTTCCGTCTAGACATTAGGAAGAATTTTCTAACAGTCAGAGTGGTTCCTCGATGAAACAGGCTTCCTCAGGAGGTAGTAAGCTCTCCTTCCCTGGAGGTTTTTAAGAAGAGGTTAGATGGCCATCTGTCAGCAATGCTGATTCTGTGACCTTAGGCAGATGATGAGAGGGAGGGCATCTTGGCCATCTTCTGGTCACTAGGGGTGTGCGGGGGGAGGTAGTTGTGAATTTCCTGCATTGTGCAGGGGGTTGGACTTGATGGCCCTGGTGGTCCCTTCCAACTCTATGATTCTATGATTCTAAGAAGTAGGATATTGCCCTAATAGTAGCAATCTGGAGACATACAAGGAAAGACACTTAACAGGAGAGAAGGTGCTGACCTTATTATCCTATCTAACTGCCCACTTGCTGCTTTCTGCAGGGTCTTCTTCTCTTCTTCGTTGTACACCAAACATTGCCTATTACAATGATAACAAGAACCCCTGGACAAATCCTTCAATACTTTGATGCAAAACTGAGATGACAGCGCAAGTGCATGCACCAGTCTGGAGTTGAAGCAGTGTTACTACAAGACGGTCACCCTGTAGCAAATGCATCATGGCCACAAAACCCCAGCACGGTGCAATTGGGCACAAATTGAAAAAGAAATACTTGCAATTGTAGCAAGATGTGAAAGGTCCCATTAGTATATCTGTGGCAGAACTAGCAGAACAGTAGAAATGGATCACAAACCATTAGAACACATAATGAAAAAATCTCTACCTGAAGCACCAGCTAGGTTGAAAAGGACGATTTTGCGCCTCTAAAAATATGACCTGAAAATCACATACAATTACAAACCAAGAAAGGAAATACCTGTATCAGACACTCTGTCCAGATTATTTCTACCAAGCACAAATGTCAAACAGGAAGAAGACCTGGAGGAAGAGGTTCATATGATCCTAAAGAATTATCCAGCCACTGAGGAGAAACTGGAAGAAATAAAGCAGGAAACGAAAGAAAGATGAGGCAATGCAGAAATTTATGGGATGATAAAGAGAGGATGGCCAAAATGAAGTCACAAGTGTCATGGGAAAATAAAAGATTTCTGGAGTGTCAAGGAGGAACTGACAATTCACAAAGGTCTTATATTGCAAGGTGAGCAGATTGCAGTTCCAAAATCTCTATGACAAAACATGCTTCAAAGAATAGGCACAGGACACACGGGCAAGGTCTTGTGCAAAAGATGGGCAAGTTCTATATTATATTGGCCTGGGATGAGTGCTCAGACAGAAGACATGGTGTCAGGGTACACAACATGCTTAGAGCATCACACAGGAAACACCAAAGAACTAATGATGCTCATAGCAACACCAAATATCGTTCTATGGTGAACTAGATAATCGTGGTGCATGCCTATTGTTATGCATGTGGCCTTCACAAAGAAGTGTGTACCACACAACCCCAGTAACAGAACAACTTCTTTATTTAACTATTTTGAAATTACCTTATTCAGAAAGTGAATGCTCTGTCTTAGGGCTGTCAATTCGGTTCGGCCCGAACTGAAAATCAGCCGAATTTCCCTTGATTCGGCGGTTTTTAGTTCGGACGGATCCGAACTCAAAACTGGCGGGCAACCGGGGGGGCCGAATTCAGCGAGTTCGTGAGTTCGGCGAATAAATTCGGCCAATTCGGCCGTCAGTAAGCAGCATAACCGTCAGTAAGCAGCATTCTCCTCCCCCGGCCAATCGGTGGCCAAGCTGGGTCTTCTTCTGGCCAATCAGTCAGGATTGAGTGCTGGAGGAATCAGCTGATGTGCGGCCGGCCGGGGAAAGAGAGAGAGAGAGGGAAATCCTCATGTGTGTGTGAGGGGGTGCTTGTGCACATTCGCTCCTTTCCGTGGCTGCAGGGGGCGCATTTTTTGGGGTACCGACCCCAAACTTTCAGGGGATATTCAGACAGGTTTTTTTAAGAGACCACCCAAGTTTTGTAAACATTGGGTCAGGGGGTCCCGAGATATGGGCTCCCCCCCTTTTTTCTTTCCATGGCTGCAGAGGGCGCATTTTTGGGTGTGCCGACCCCAAACTTTCAGCGGAGCATCAGACTAGGCTTCTTAAGATACCCCCCAAGTTTTGTAAACATTGGGTCAGGGGCCCCCGAGATATGGGCTCCACCCCTTTTTCCTCTCCCCCCTTTTCCATTTTCGTGGCTGCAGGGGGCGCTTTTTTGGGGGTTCAGCCCCCAAACTTTTGTCATAGCTTCAGAGAATCCCTCTTAAGAGACCACCCAAGTTTTGTAAAGATGGGTTCAGTGGGGGCTGAAATATTGGCTCCCCCCCCTTTTCTCTTTCCATGGCTGCAGGGGGCGCATTTTTGGGTGTGCCGATCCCAGACTTTCGGCGGAGCTTCAGTCAAGGCTTTTTAAGAGACCACCCAAGTTTTGTAAACATTGGGTCAGGGCCCCCCGAGATATGGGCTTTCCCCTTTCCCCTATTGGGATGAATGGATCACCCTCGAGAGATGCATACATATGGATCTTATATTGGATACAAATGGAATCATATTGTATTACCCAGCCTCCCAGCCCCTCCTGCTGGAACAGAAGACAGCCACAGTAAGACCCCTTTGGGGGCTTTAATCTATATTTTTTCTTTTCTGTGTGTGTGGGGGGGGGAAAGCAGAGTCTGTGTGTGTGTGTGGGGAGGGAGCAGTTTCTGTGGGTGGGGGGGGGAAGCCAAAGGGGGCTTTTGCCGGTTCTGCCTGGGGTGTGTGTTCCCCCTCCAGTCTCTCTCTCCCTGGTTTGAGGGGGGGCTTCATTTTTATTCTTCAGGTTTTTCCTCATTCATAAGATCAGTTAGGTTATTGATGCTTGCTCAAAACTGGTTTTCAAATGGTGACTTAAAGAATGCATCTGCCTGGTCCCAAGTCCAATGCAAAAGGAGACATTCCACCCCCTCCTGCTCATTATGCATAGCTAGCTGCCTCTGTCCCTTTCCATGGTATGCAAACTCCCAGGTGTCAGGTGTTGCTATGCACTGTTGCAAAGGTTTTGCATTGCGTGCTTGTGTTGCTTTGCAGTTGTATTGTTTTGCAAAATTCTTCACACCTGCCCCGCCCTTTGCATATTTGCAAAGGGGTTGCTCTGCAGTTGTGTTGCTTTGCAAAGTTCTTAGCACCTGCCCCGCCCTTGCTCTCATCAGCTGTTTGTCGGGCCGGGAGCTTTGTGCGTGGGCGGCAAGCTCTGCGGAGAGATCCACATTAAGGGTGGGGGGGACCCCTTTCAGGGCCCATATCTCAGCCCCCCCTGACCCAATCTTTACAAAACTTGGGGAGTCTTTCAATATACGTCCTTTGAAGCTCTGCTGAAAGTTTGGGACCTCTAAGCCCAAAAATGCCCCCCCCAGAGCCGCGGAAAGGCGCGGTTGTGTTTTTAATGGCTTTATTCGGCCGAATTTTTTTCCCGAATTTTGAATTCCCGCCGAATTGAACGGATCCGAAGTGGGGGAGTTCGGACTTCGGCACGTACCGAACCCACAAGGGCCAAATTCGGCCG
>NW_026612159.1:0-5000 GCF_029931775.1 Euleptes europaea
TGATATGTTTACGGTTAGGGTTAGGGTTAGGGTTAGGGTTAGGGTTAGGCTTGGGGTAGGGTTAGGGTTAGGCTTAGGTTAGGGTTAGGGTTAGGGTTATGATTACGGTTATGGTTATGGTTATGGTTAGGGTAGGGTTAGGGTTAGGGTTAGAGTTAGGGTTATGGGTTATGGGTTATGGGTTATGGCTAGGGTTGGGTTAGGGTTAGGGTTAGGGTTAGGGTTAGGGTTAGGGTTAGGGTTAGGGTTGTGGGTTGTGGGTTGTGGGTTAGGGTTGGAGTTTGGTTATGTTAGGGTTAAGGTTAGGGTTAGGGTTAGGGATAGGATTAGGGATAGGGATAGGGATAGGGATAGGGATAGGGATAGGGATAGGGATAGGGATAGGGTTAGGGTTTGGGATAGGGATAGGGATAGGGATAGGGATAGGGATAGGGATAGGGATAGGGATAGGGGATAGGGATAGGGATAGGGATAGGGATAGGGATAGGGATAGGGATAGGGATAGGGATAGGGATAGGGATAGGGATAGGGATAGGGATAGGGATAGGGATAGTGATAGGGATAGTGATAGGGTTAGGGTTAGGTTAAGGTTAGGCTTAGGGTTAGTGATAGGGATAGCGTTAGGTTTGGGTTAAGGTTAGGGTTATCGTTAGGGTTATCGTTAGGTTTAGGGTTAGGGATGGGTGAGGGTTAGGGTGAAGGTTAGGGTTATGGTTATGGGTTAGGGTTAGGGATAGGGATAGGGATAGGGATAGGGATAGGGATAAGGATAGGGATAGGGATAGGGATAGGGTTAGGGTTAGGGTTAGGGTTAGGGTTAGGGTTAGGGTTAGGGTTAGGGTTAGGGTTAGGGTTAGGGTCAGGTTTAGGGATAGGGATAGGGTTAGGGATAGGGTTATGGTTAGGGTTAGGGTTAGGGTTTGGGATAGGGATAGGGATAGGGATAGGGATAGGGATAGGGATAGGGATAGGGATAGGGATAGGGATAGGGATAGGGATAGGGATAGGGATAGGGATAGGGATAGGGATAGGGATAGGGATAGGGATAGGGATAGGGATAGGGATAGGGATAGGGATATGTTTACGGTTAGGGTTAGGGTTAGGGTTAGGGTTAGGGTTAGGGTTAGGCTTGGGGTAGGATTAGGGTTAGGCTTAGGTTAGGGTTATGGTTATGATTACGGTTATGGTTATGGTTATGGTTACGGTTAGGGTAGGGTTAGGGTTAGGGTTATGGGTTATGGGTTGTGGGTTAGGGTTGGAGTTGGGTTATGGTTAGGGTTAGGGTTAGGGTTTGGGATAGGGATAGGGATAGGGATAGGGATAGGGATAGGGATAGGGATAGGGATAGGGATAGGGATAGGGATAGGGATAGGGATAGGGATAGGGATAGGGATAGGGATAGGGATAGGGATAGGGATAGGGATAGGGATAGGGATAGGGATATGTTTACGGTTAGGGTTAGGGTTAGGGTTAGGGTTAGGGTTAGGGTTAGGCTTGGGGTAGGGTTAGGGTTAGGCTTAGGTTAGGGTTAGGGTTAGGGTTATGATTACGGTTATGGTTATGGTTATGGTTAGGGTAGGGTTAGGGTTAGGGTTAGGGTTAGAGTTAGGGTTATGGGTTATGGGTTATGGCTAGGGTTGGGTTAGGGTTAGGGTTAGGGTTAGGGTTAGGGTTAGGGTTAGGGTTAGGGTTAGGGTTGTGGGTTGTGGGTTGTGGGTTAGGGTTGGAGTTTGGTTATGTTAGGGTTAAGGTTAGGGTTAGGGTTAGGGATAGGATTAAGGATAGGGATAGGGATAGGGATAGGGATAGGGATAGGGATAGGGATAGGGATAGGGTTAGGGTTAGGGTTTGGGATAGGGATAGGGATAGGGATAGGGATAGGGATAGGGATAGGGATAGGGATAGGGATAGGGGATAGGGATAGGGATAGGGATAGGGATAGGGATAGGGATAGGGATAGGGATAGGGATAGGGATAGGGATAGGGATAGGGATAGGGATAGGGATAGGGATAGTGATAGGGATAGTGATAGGGTTAGGGTTAGGTTAAGGTTAGGCTTAGGGTTAGTGATAGGGATAGCGTTAGGTTTGGGTTAAGGTTAGGGTTATCGTTAGGGTTATCGTTAGGTTTAGGGTTAGGGATGGGTGAGGGTTAGGGTGAAGGTTAGGGTTATGGTTATGGGTTAGGGTTAGGGTTAGGGATAGGGATAGGGATAGGGATAGGGATAGGGATAGGGATAAGGATAGGGATAGGGATAGGGTTAGGGTTAGGGTTAGGGTTAGGGTTAGGGTTAGGGGTAGGGTTAGGGTTAGGGTCAGGTTTAGGGATAGGGATAGGGTTAGGGATAGGGTTATGGTTATGGTTAGGGTTAGGGTTTGGGATAGGGATAGGGATAGGGATAGGGATAGGGATAGGGATAGGGATAGGGATAGGGATAGGGATAGGGATAGGGATAGGGATAGGGATAGGGATAGGGATAGGGATAGGGATAGGGATAGGGATAGGGATAGGGATAGGGATAGGGATAGTTATAGGGTTCGGGTTAGGGTTAGGGTTAGGGTTAGGGTTAGTGATAGGGATAGCGTTAGGGTTGGGTTAAGGTTAGGGTTATCGTTAGGTTTAGGGTTAGGGATGGGTTAGGGTTAGGGTGAAAGTTAGGGTTATGGTTATGGGTTAGGGTTAGGGTTAGGGATAGGGATAGGGATAGGGATAGGGATAGGGATAGGGATAGGGATAGGGATAGGGATAGGGATAGGGATAAGGATAGGGATAGGGTGAGGGTGAGGGTTCGGGTTAGAGTTATGGTTATTGTTACGGATAGGGATAGGGATAGGGATAGGGATAGGGATAGGGATAGGGATAGGGATAGGGATAGGGATAGGGATAGGGATAGGGATAGGGATAGGGATAGGGATAGGGATAGGGATAGGGATAGGGATAGGGATAGGGATAGGGATAGGGATAGGGATAGGGATAGTTATAGGGACAGGGATATGGATAGGGTTAGGTTTAGTGTAAGGGTTAGGTTTAGGTTTAGGGTTAGGGTTAGGGTTAAGCTTAGGGTTAGCGTTAGGGATAGAGATAGGGATAGAGTTAGGGTTAGGGTTGGGTTACGGTCAGTGTAGGGTTAGGGATAGGGATAGGGATTGGGATAGGGATAGGGATAGGGAAAGGGATAGGGATAGGGATAGGGATAGGGATAGGGATAGGGATAGGGATAGAGATAGGGATAGGGATAGGGATAGGGATAGGGATAGGGATAGGGATAGGGATAGGGATAGGGATATGGTTAGGGTTAGGGTTAGGGTTAGGGTTAGGGTTAGGGTTAGGGTTAGGGTTAGGGTGAGGGTGAGGGTTAGGGTTAGGGTTAGGGTTAGGGTTAGGGTTGGGGTAGGGTTAGTGTTAGGGTATGGTTAGGGTTAGTGTTAGGTTTAGGGTTAGGGTTATTGGTTAAGGGTTATGGGTTATGGGTTAGGGTTAGGGTTGTGTTAGGGTTAGGGTTAGGGTTAGGGTTAGGGTTAGGGTAAAGGTTAGGGTTAGGGAAAGGGATAGGGATAGGGATAGGGATAGGGTTATGGGTTTTGGGTTCGGGTTCGGGTTAGGCTTAAGGGTAGGGTTAGGGTAGGCTTAGGGTTATGGGTTATGGGTTAGGGTTCGGGTTCAGGTTAGAGTTAGGGTTAGGGTTAGGGTTAGGGTTAGGGACAGGGATAGGGATAGGGATAGGGTTAGGGTTAGGGTTAGGGTTAGGTTTAGGGTTAGGGTTAGGCTTAGGCTTAGGCTTAGGGTTGGGTTAGGCTGAGGCTTAGGCTTAGGCTTAGGCTTAGGGTTAGGGTTCCGGGTTCCGGGTTCCGGGTTCCGGGTTCCGGGTTTCGGGTTCCGGGTTCCGGGTTCTGGGTTCTGGGTTAGGGTTGGGTTAGGGTTAGGGTTAGGGTTAAGCTTAGGGTTAGGGTCAGGGTAGGGGTAGGGTTAGGGTTAGGGTTAGGGTTAGGGTAGGGGTAGGGGTAGGGGTAGGGTTAGGGTTAGGTTTAGGGTTAGGATTAGGGTTAGGGTTAGGGTTAAGGTTAGGGTTATGGATAGGGATCGGGATCGGGATCGGGATAGGGATCGGGATCGTGTTAGGGATAGGGATAGGGTTAGGGTTAGGGTTAGGGTTAGGGTTAGAGTTAGGGTTAGGGTTAGGGTTATGGTTAGGGTTAGGGTTAGGTTTAGGGTTAGGGTTAGGGTTAGGGTTATGGCTTATGGCTTATGGGTTATGGGTTCGGGTTCGGGTTCGGGTTAGGCTTAAGGTTAGGGTTAGTGTAGGGTTAGGGTTAGGGTTATGGGTTATGTGTTATGGGTTAGATTTACGGTTGGGTTATTTTAGGGTTAGGGTTAGGGTTAGGGTTAGGGTTAGGGTTAGGGTTAGGGTTATGGATAGGGATAGGGATAGGGATAGGGATAGGGATAGGGATAGGGATAGGGATAGGGATAGGGATAGGGATAGGGATAGGGATAGGGATAGGGATAGGGATAGGGATAGGGATAGGGATAGGGATAGGGATAGGGATAGGGATAGGGATAGGGATAGGGATAGGGATAGGGATAGGAATAGGGATAGGGAAAGGGATAGGGTTAGGGTTCATGGGGTTATGGGTTATGGGTTATGGGTTCTGGTTAGGGTGAGGGTTTGGCTTAAGGTTAGGGATAGGGATAGGGTTAGGGTTAGGGTTAGGGATAGGGATAGGGATAAAGATAGGTATAGGGATAGGGATAGGGTTAGGATAAGGGTTAGGGTTAGGGTTAGGGTAAGGGTTAGGGATAGGGATGGGGATAGGGATAGGGATAGGGATAGGGTTATGGTTAGGGTTAGGGTTAGGGTTAGGCTCAGGCTTAGGTTAAGGGTTAGGGTTAGGGTTAGGGTTAGGGTTAGGGTTAGGGTAAGGGTTAGGGTTAGGGTTAGGGTTAGGGTAGGGTAAGGGATAGGGATAGGGATAGGGATAGGGATAGGGATAGGGATAGGG
>NW_026612159.1:10000-17500 GCF_029931775.1 Euleptes europaea
ATAGGGATAGGGATAGGGATAGGGATAGGGATAGGGATAGGGATAGGGATAGGGATAGGGATAGGGATAGGGATAGGGTTTGGGTAGCGATAGGGATAGGGATAGGGATAGGGATAGGGATAGGGATAGGGATAGGGATAGGGATAGGGATAGGGATAGGGATAGGGATAGGGATAGGGATAGGGATAGGGATAGGGATAGGGTTAGGGTTGTGGTAGGGGTAGGGGTAGGGGTAGGGTTAGGGTAGGGTTAGGGTTAGGGTTAAGGTTAGGGTTAGGGTTAGGGTTAGGGTTATGGGTTATGGTTTAGGGTTATGGTTGGGTTAGGGTTAGGGTTAGGGTTAAGGTTAGGGTTAGGGATAGTGATAGTGATAGGGATAGGGATAGGGATAGTGATAGGGATAGGGATAGGGATAGGGATAGGGATAGGGATAGGGATAGGGATAGGGAAAGGGATAGGGATAGGGATAGGGATAGGGATAGGGATAGGGATAGGGATAGGGAGAGGGAGAGGGAGAGGGATAGGGATAGGGATAGGGATAGGGTAGGGTTAGGGTTAGGGATAGGGATAGGGATAATGATGGGGATGGGGTAGGGATAGGGATAGGGATAGGGATAGGGATAGGGATAGGGATAGGGATAGGAATAGGGATAGGGATAGGGATAGGGATAGGGATAGGGTTAGGGTTAGGGTTTGGGATAGGGATAGGGATAGGGATAGGGGTAGGGTTAGGATTAGGGTTAGGTTAGGGTTAGGGTTAGGGTTAGGGTTCGGGTTCGGGTTAGGGTTAGGCTTAGGCTTAGGCTTAGGCTTAGGCTTAGGCTCAGGCTTAGGTTAAGGGTTAGGGTTAGGTTTAGGGTTCGGGTTAGGGTTACAGTTAGGGTTAGGGTAAGGGTTAGGGTTAGGGTTAGGGTAGGGTTAGGATTAGGGTTATGGGTTATGGGTTATGGGTTATGGTTAGGGTTGGGATAGGGTTAGGGTTAGGGTTAGGGTTAGGGTTATGGTAAGGGTTAGGGTTAGGTTTAGGGTTAGGGTTAGGGTTAGGGTTAGGGTTGGGGATAGGGATAGGGATAGGGAGAGGGAAAGGGATAGGGATAGGGATAGGGATAGGGATAGGGATAGTGATAGGGAAAGGGATAGGGATAGGGTTAGGGTTAGGGTTAGTGTTAGTGTTAGTGTTAGTGTTAGGGTTAGGGTTAGGGATAGGGATAGGGATAGGGATAGGGATAGGGATAGGGATAGGGATAGGGATAGGGTTAGGGTTAGGGTTAGGGTTAGGGTTAGGGTTAGGATTAGGGTTAGGGTTAGGGTAAGGGTTAGGGTTAGGGTTAGGGTTAGCGTAGGGAAAGGGATAGGGATAGGAATAGGGATAGGGATAGGGATAGGGATAGCGAAAGGGTTAGGGTTAGGGTTAGGGATAGGGATAGGGATAGGGATAGGGATAGGGATAGGGATAGGGATAGGGATAGGGTTAGGGTTAGGGTTAGGGTTAGGGTTAGGGTTAGGTTAGGGTTAGGGTTAGGGTTAGGGTTAGGGTTAGGGTTAGGGTTAGGGTTAGTGTTAGGGTTAGGTTTAGGCTTAGGCTTAGGCTCACGCTTAGGTTAAGGGTTAGGGTTAGGGTTAGGGTTAGGGTTCAAGTTAGGGTTACAGTTAGGGTTAGGGTAAGCGTTAGGGTTAGGGTTAGTGTAGGGTTAGGATTAGGGTTATGGGTTATGGGTTATGGGTTATGGGTTATGGGTTATGGTTATGGTTAGGGTTGGGTTAGGGTTAGGGTTAGGGTTAGGGTTAGGGATAGGGATAGGGATAGGGAGAGGGAGAGGGAGAGGGAGCGGGAAAGGGATAGGGATAGGGATAGGGATAGGGATAGGGATAGGGATAGGGATAGGGAGAGGGAGAGGGAGAGGGAGAGGGAGAGGGAGAGGGAGAGGGAGAGGGAGAGGGATAGGGTAGGGTTAGGGATAGGGATAGGGATAGGGATAGGGATAGGGATAATGATAGGGATGGGGTAGGGATAGGGATAGGGATAGGGATAGGGATAGGGATAGGGATAGGGATAGGGATAGGGATAGGGATAGGGATAGGGATAGGGATAGGGATAGGGATAGGGATAGGGATAGGGATAGGGATAGGGATAGGGTTTCGGTAGCGATAGGGATAGGGTTAGGGTTAGGGTTAGGGTTAGTGTTTAAAAAAGGGTTAGGGGTTAGGGTTAGGGAAAGGGATAGGGATAGGGATAGGGATAGGGATAGGGATAGGGATAGGGATAGGGATAGGGACAGGGATAGGGATAGGGATAGGGATAGGGTTAGGGATAGGGATAGGGATAGGGATAGGGATGGGGATAGGGATAGGGATAGGGTGAGGGTAGGGTTAGGGATAGGGATAGGGAATATGATAGGGATGGGGTAGGGATAGGGATAGGGATAGGGATAGGGATAGGGATAGGGATAGGCATAGGGATAGGGATAGGGATAGGGATAGGGATAGGGATAGGGATAGGGATAGGGATAGGGATAGGGATAGGGATAGGGATAGGGATAGGGATAGGGATAGGGATAGGGATAGGGATAGGGATAGGGATAGGGATAGGGAAATGGTTACGGTTAGGGTTAGTGTTAGGGTTAGGCTTCTGGTAGGGTTAGGGTTAGGGTTAGGGTTAGGGTTAGGGTTAGGGTTAGGATTATGGTTATGGTTATGGTTAGGGTTGGGTTAGGGTTAGGGTTAGGGTTAGGGTTATGGTTATGGGTTATGGGTTATGGGTTATGGGTTATGGGTTATGGTTAGGGTTGGGTTAGGGTTAGGGTTAGGGTTTACGTGTTTATGGGTTATGGGTTCGGGTTAGGGTTAGGCTTAAGGTTAGGGTTAGGGTTAGGGTTAGGGTAGGGTTAGGGTTAGGGTTATGGGTTATGGGTTTGGGTTGGAGTTGGGTTATGTTAGGGTAAAGGTTAGGGTTAGGGATAGGGATAGGGATAGGGATAGGGATAGGGATAAGGATAGGGATAGGGATAGGGATAGGGATAGGGATAGGGATCGGGTTAGGGTTAGGGTTGGGGTAGGGGTAGGGGTAGGGTTAGGGTTAGGGTTATGGGTTATGGTTTAGGGTTATGGTTGGGTTAGGGTTAGGGTTAGGGTTAAGGTTAGGGTTAGGGATAGTGATAGTGATAGGGATAGGGATAGGGATAGGGATAGGGATAGGGATAGGGATAGGGATAGGGATAGGGATAGGGATAGGGATAGGGAGAGGGACAGGGACAGGGACAGGGACAGGGACAGGGATAGGGATAGGGTAGGGTTAGGGATAGGGATAGGGATAATGATAGGGATGGGGTAGGGATAGGGATAGGGATAGGGATAAGGATAGGGATAGGGATAGGGATAGGGTTAGGGTTGGGTTAGGGTTAGGGTTAGGGTTAGGGTTAGGGTTGGGTTAGGGTTAGGGTAGGTTAGGGTTAGGGTTAAGGTTAAGGTTAGGGTTAGGATTATGGGTTATGGGTAAGGGTTAGGGTTGGGTTAGGGTTAGGTTTAGGCTTAGGGTTAGGGATAGGGATAGGGATAGGGATAGGGTTAGGGATAGGGATAGGGATAGGGATAGGGATAGGGATAGGGATAGGGATAGGGATAGGGATAGGGATAGGGATAGGGATAGGGATAGGGTTTGGGTAGCGATAGGGATAGGGTTAGGGTTAGGGTTAGGGTTAGTGTTTAAAAAAGGGTTAGGGGTTAGGGTTGGGGAAAGGGATAGGGATAGGGATAGGGATAGGGATAGGGATAGGGATAGGGATAGGGATAGGGATAGGGATAGGGATAGGGATAGGGATAGGGATAGGGATAGGGATAGGGATGGGGATAGGGATAGGGATAGGGTGAGGGTAGGGTTAGGGATAGGGATAGGGAATATGATAGGGATGGGGTAGGGATAGGGATAGGGATAGGGATAGGGATAGGGATAGGGATAGGGATAGGGATAGGGATAGGGATAGGGATAGGGATAGGGATAGGGATAGGGATAGGGATAGGGATAGGGATAGGGATAGGGATAGGGATAGGGATAGGGATAGGGATAGGGATAGGGAAATGGTTACGGTTAGGGTTAGTGTTAGGGTTAGGCTTCTGGTAGGGTTAGGGTTAGGGTTAGGGTTAGGGTTAGGATTATGGTTATGGTTATGGTTAGGGTTGGGTTAGGGTTAGGGTTAGGGTTATGGTTATGGGTTATGGGTTATGGGTTATGAGTTATGGTTAGGGTTGGGTTAGGGTTAGGGTTAGGGTTTACGTGTTTATGGGTTATGGGTTCGGGTTAGGGTTAGGCTTAAGGTTAGGGTTAGGGTTAGGGTTAGGGTAGGGTTAGGGTTAGGGTTAGGGTTATGGGTTATGGGTTTGGGTTGGAGTTGGGTTATGTTAGGGTAAAGGTTAGGGTTAGGGATAGGATTAGGGATAGGGATAGGGGTAGGGATAGGGATAGGGATAGGGATAGGGATAAGGATAGGGATAGGGATAGGGATAGGGATAGGGATAGGGATAGGGTTAGGGTTAGGGTTGGGGTAGGGGTAGGGGTAGGGGTAGGGTTAGGGTTAGGGTTATGGGTTATGGTTTAGGGTTATGGTTGGGTTAGGGTTAGGGTTAGGGTTAAGGTTAGGGTTAGGGATAGTGATAGGGATAGGGATAGGGATAGGGATAGGGATAGGGATAGGGATAGGGATAGGGAAAGGGATAGGGATAGGGATAGGGATAGGGAGAGGGAGAGGGAGAGGGACAGGGACAGGGATAGGGATAGGGTAGGGTTAGGGATAGGGATAGGGATAATGATAGGGATGGGGTAGGGATAGGGATAGGGATAGGGATAGGGATAAGGATAGGGATAGGGATAGGGTTAGGGTTGGGTTAGGGTTAGGGTTAGGGTTAGGGTTAGGTTTAGGGTTGGGTTAGGGTTAGGGTTAGGGTAGGTTAGGGTTAGGGTTAAGGTTAAGGTTAAGGTTAGGATTATGGGTTATGGGTAAGGGTTAGGGTTGGGTTAGGGTTAGGTTTAGGCTTAGGGTTAGGGATAGGGATAGGGATAGGGATAGGGATAGGGTTAGGGTTAGGGTTAGGGATAGGGATAGGGATAGGGATAGGGATAGGGATAGGGATAGGGATAGGGATAGGGATAGGGATAGGGATAGGGATAGGGATAGGGATAGGGATAGGGATAGGGATAGGGATAGGGATAGGGATAGGGATAGGGATAGGGATAGGGATAGGGATAGGGATAGGGAAAGGGATAGGGATAGGGATAAGGATAGGGATAGGGTTTATGGGTTTGGGTTATGGTTTATGGGTTCGGGTTAGGGTTAGGCTTAAGGTTAGGGTTAGGGTAGGGTTAGGGTTATGGGCTATGGGATAGGGTTAGGGTTAGGGTTAGGATTAGGGATAGGGATAGGGATAGGGATAGGGATAGGGATAGGGATAAATATAGGGATAGGGATAGGGATGGGGATAGGGATAGGGATAGGGTGAGGGTAGGGTTAGGGATAGGGATAGGGATAATGATGGGGATGGGGTAGGGATAGGGATAGGGATAGGGATAGGGATAGGGATAGGGATAGGGATAGGGATAGGGATAGGAATAGGGATAGGGATAGGGATAGGGATAGGGATAGGGTTAGGGTTAGGGTTAGGGTTTGGGATAGGGATAGGGATAGGGATAGGGATAGAGATAGGGGTAGGGTTAGGATTAGGGTTAGGTTAGGGTTAGGGTTAGGGTTAGGGTTAGGGTTAGGGTTCGGGTTCGGGTTAGGGTTAGGCTTAGGTTTAGGCTTAGGCTTAGGCTTAGGCTCAGGCTTAGGTTAAGGGTTAGGGTTAGGTTTAGGGTTCGGGTTAGGGTTACAGTTAGGGTTCGGGTAAGGGTTAGGGTTAGGGTTAGGGTTAGGGTAGGGTTAGGATTAGGGTTATGGGTTATGGGTTATGGGTTATGGTTAGGGTTGGGATAGGGTTAGGGTTAGGGTTAGGGTTATGGTAAGGGTTAGGGTTAGGTTTAGGGTTAGGGTTAGGGTTAGGGTTAGGGTTGGGGATAGGGATAGGGATAGGGAGAGGGAAAGGGATAGGGATAGGGATAGGGATAGGGATAGGGATAGGGATAGGGAAAGGGATAGGGATAGGGTTAGGGTTAGGGTTAGTGTTTAAAAAAGGGTTAGGGGTTAGGGTTAGGGAAAGGGATAGGGATAGGGATAGGGATAGGGATAGGGATAGGGATAGGGATAGGGATAGGGATAGGGATAGGGATAGGGATAGGGATAGGGATAGGGATAGGGATAGGGATAGGGATAGGGATAGGGATGGGGATAGGGATAGGGATAGGGTGAGGGTAGGGTTAGGGATAGGGATAGGGAATATGATAGGGATGGGGTAGGGATAGGGATGGGGTAGGGATAGGGATAGGGATAGGGATAGCGATAGGGATAGGGATAGGGATAGGGATAGGGATAGGGATAGGGATAGGGATAGGGATAGGGATAGGGATAGGGATAGGGATAGGGATAGGGAAATGGTTACGGTTAGGGTTAGTGTTAGGGTTAGGCTTCTGGTAGGGTTAGGGTTAGGGTTAGGGTTAGGATTATGGTTATGGTTATGGTTAGGGTTGGGTTAGGGTTAGGGTTAGGGTTATGGTTATGGGTTATGGGTTATGGGTTATGGGTTATGGTTAGGGTTGGGTTAGGGTTAGGGTTAGGGTTTACGTGTTTATGGGTTATGGGTTCGGGTTAGGGTTAGGCTTAAGGTTAGGGTTAGGGTTAGGGTTAGGGTAGGGTTAGGGTTAGGGTTATGGGTTATGGGTTTGGGTTGGAGTTGGGTTATGTTAGGGTAAAGGTTAGGGTTAGGGATAGGATTAGGGATAGGGATAGGGATAGGGGTAGGGATAGGGATAGGGATAGGGATAGGGATAGGGATAAGGATAGGGATAGGGATAGGGATAGGGATAGGGATAGGGATAGGGATAGGGATAGGGTTAGGGTTAGGGTTGGGGTAGGGGTAGGGGTAGGGGTAGGGTTAGGGTTAGGGTTATGGGTTATGGTTTAGGGTTATGGTTGGGTTAGGGTTAGGGTTAGGGTTAAGGTTAGGGTTAGGGATAGTGATAGGGATAGGGATAGGGATAGGGATAGGGATAGGGATAGGGATAGGGAAAGGGATAGGGATAGGGATAGGGATAGGGATAGGGATAGGGATAGGGATAGGGACAGGGATAGGGATAGGGTAGGGTTAGGGATAGGGATAGGGATAATGATAGGGATGGGGTAGGGATAGGGATAGGGATAGGGATAGGGATAAGGATAGAGATAGGGATAGGGTTAGGGTTGGGTTAGGGTTAGGGTTAGGGTTAGGTTTAGGGTTGGGTTAGGGTTAGGGTAGGGTAGGTTAGGGTTAGGGTTAAGGTTAAGGTTAGGGTTAGGATTATGGGTTATGGGTAAGGGTTAGGGTTGGGTTAGGGTTAGGTTTAGGCTTAGGGTTAGGGATAGGGATAGGGATAGGGAT
>NW_026612159.1:20000-32500 GCF_029931775.1 Euleptes europaea
TTAGGGTTAGGGTTAGGGATAGGGATAGGGATAGGGATAGGGATAGGGATAGGGATAGGTTTAGGGATAGGGTTAGGGTTAAGGTTAGGGATAGGGATAGGGATAGGGATAGGGATAGGGATAGGGATAGGGATAGGGATAGGGATAGGGATAGGGATAGGGATAGGGATAGGGATAGGGTTAGGGTTCATGGGTTTATGGGTTATGGGTTCTGGTTAGGGTTAGGGTTTGGCTTAAGGTTAGGGATAGGGATAGGGTTAGGGTTAGGGTTAGGGTTAGGGTTAGGGTTAGGGTTAGGGTTAGGGTTAGGTTTAGGGTA
This sequence comes from Euleptes europaea, assembly GCF_029931775.1. Classification (NCBI taxonomy): domain Eukaryota; kingdom Metazoa; phylum Chordata; class Lepidosauria; order Squamata; family Sphaerodactylidae; genus Euleptes; species Euleptes europaea. Next base: position 20,320 of record NW_026612159.1, read on the forward strand.
GGGTTAGGGTTAGGGTTAGGGTTAGGGTTAGGGTTAGGGTTAGGGATAGGGTCATGGTTATGGGTTATGGGTTAGGGTTAGGGTTGGGTTATGTTCGGGTTAAGGTTAGGGATAGGGAAAGGGAAAGGGAAAGGGATAGGGATAGGGTTAGGGTTAGGGTTAGGGTTAGTGTTAGTGTTTGTGTTAGGGTTAGGGTTAGGGATAGGGATAGGGATAGGGATAGGGATAGGGATAGGGATAGGGTTAGGGTTAGGGTTAGGGTTAGGGTTAGGGTTAGGGTTAGGGTTAGGCTCAGGCTTAGGTTAAGGGTTAGGGTTAGGGTTAGGGTAAGGGTTAGGGTTAGGGTTAGGGTTAGGGTTAGGGTAAGGGTTAGGGTTAGGGTTAGGGTTAGCGTAGGGAAAGGGATAGGGATAGGGATAGGGATAGGGATAGGGATAGGGATAGGGATAGGGATAGGGATAGGGATAGGGATAGGGATAGGGATAGGGAAAGGGTTAGGGTTAGGGTTAGGGATAGGGATAGGGATAGGGATAGGGATAGGGATAGGGATAGGGATAGGGTTAGGGATAGGGTTAGGGTTAGGGTTAGGCTTAGGCTTAGGCTTAGGCTTAGGCTTAGGCTTAGGCTTAGGTTTAGGCTTAGGCTTATGCTCACGCTTAGGTTAAGGGTTAGGGTTAGGGTTAGGGTTAGGGTTCAAGTTAGGGTTACAGTTAGGGTTAGGGTAAGGGTTAGGGTTAGGGTTAGTGTAGGGTTAGGATTAGGGTTATGGGTTATGGGTTATGGGTTATGGGTTATGGGTTATGGGTTATGGGTTATGGTTAGGGTTGGGTTAGGGTTAGGGTTAGGGTTAGGGATAGCTATAGGGATAGGGAGAGGGAGAGGGAAAGGGATAGGGATAGAGATAGGGATAGGGATAGGGATAGGGATAGGGATAGGGATAGGGAAAGGGATAGGGAGAGGGAGAGGGAGAGGGATAGGGATAGGGATAGGGTAGGGTTAGGGATAGGGATAGGGATAGGTATAATGATAGGGATGGGGTAGGGATAGGGATAGGGATAGGGATAGGGATAGGGATACGGATAGGGATAGGGATAGGGATAGGGATAGGGATAGGGATAGGGATAGGTATAGGGATAGGGATAGGGATAGGGATAGGGATAGGGATAGGGATAGGGATAGGGATAGGGATAGGGATAGGGATAGGGATATGGATAGGGATAGGTATAGGGATAGGGATAGGGATAGGGTTTGGGTAGCGATAGGGATAGGGATAGGGATAGGGATAGGGATAGGGATAGGGATATGGATCGGGAAAGGGATAGGGATAGGGATAGGGATAGGGATAGGGAAAGGGATAGGGTTAGGGTTGGGGTAGGGGTAGGGGTAGGGTTAGGGTAGGGTTAGGGTTAGGATTAGGGTTAGGGTTAGGGTTAGGGTTAGGGTTATGGGTTATGGTTTAGGGTTATGGTTGGGTTAGGGTTAGGGTTAGGGTTAAGGTTAGGGTTAGGGATAGTGATAGTGATAGGGATAGGGATAGGGATAGTGATAGGGATAGGGATAGGGATAGTGATAGGGATAAGGATAGGGATAGGGAAAGGGATAGGGATAGGGATAGGGATAGGGATAGGGATAGGGATAGGGAGAGGGAGAGGGATAGGGATAGGTGATAGGGTAGGGTTAGGGTTAGGGATAGGGATAGGGATAATGATGGGGATGGGGTAGGGATAGGGATAGGGATAGGGATAGGGATAGGGATAGGGATAGGGATAGGGATAGGGATAGGGATAGGGATAGGGATAGGGATAGGGATAGGGATAGGGATAGGGTTAGGGTTAGGGTTTGGGATAGGGATAGGGATAGGGATAGGGGTAGGGTTAGGATTAGGGTTAGGTTAGGGTTAGGGTTAGGGTTCGGGTTAGGGTTAGGTTTAGGCTTAGGCTTAGGCTTAGGCTTAGGTTTAGGCTTAGGCTCAGGCTTAGGTTAAGGGTTAGGGTTAGGTTTAGGGTTCGGGTTAGGGTTACAGTTAGGGTTAGGGTAAGGGTTAGGGTTAGGGTTAGGGTTAGGGTTAGGGTTAGGGTAGGGTTAGGATTAGGGTTATGGGTTATGGGTTATGGGTTATGGGTTATGGGTTATGGTTAGGGTTGGGATAGGGTTAGGGTTAGGGTTAGGGTTATGGTAAGGGTTAGGGTTAGGTTTAGGGTTAGGGTTAGGGTTAGGGTTAGGGTTAGGGTTAGGGTTGGGGATAGGGATAGGGATAGGGAGAGGGAAAGGGATAGGGATAGGGATAGGGATAGGGATAGTGATAGGGAAAGGGATAGGGATAGGGTTAGGGTTAGGGTTAGTGTTAGTGTTAGTGTTAGTGTTAGTGTTAGTGTTAGGGTTAGGGATAGGGATAGGGATAGGGATAGGGATAGGGATAGGGTTAGGGTTAGGGTTAGGGTTAGGGTTAGGGTTAGGGTAAGGGTTAGGGTTAGGGTTAGGGTTAGCGTAGGGAAAGGGATAGGGATAGGGATAGGGATAGGGATAGGGATAGGGATAGCGAAAGGTTTAGGGTTAGGGTTAGGGTTAGGGATAGGGATAGGGATAGGGATAGGGATAGGGTTAGGGTTAGGGTTAGGGTTAGGGTTAGGGTTAGGTTAGGGTTAGGGTTAGGGTTAGGGTTAGGGTTAGGGTTAGGGTTAGTGTTAGGGTTAGGTTTAGGCTTAGGCTTAGGCTCACGCTTAGGTTAAGGGTTAGGGTTAGGGTTAGGGTTAGGGTTCAAGTTAGGGTTACAGTTAGGGTTAGGGTAAGCGTTAGGGTTAGGGTTAGTGTAGGGTTAGGATTAGGGTTATGGGTTATGGGTTATGGGTTATGGGTTATGGGTTATGGGTTATGGTTAGGGTTGGGTTAGGGTTAGGGTTAGGGTTAGGGATAGGGATAGGGATAGGGATAGGGATAGGGATAGGGAGAGGGAGCGGGAAAGGGATAGGGATAGGGATAGGGATAGGGATAGGGATAGGGATAGGGATAGGGATAGGGATAGGGATAGGGATAGGGAAAGGGAAAGGGATAGGGATAGGGATAGGGATAGGGATAGGGAGAGGGAGAGGGAGAGGGAGAGGGAGAGGGTAGGGTTAGGGATAGGGATAGGGATAGGGATAGGGATAATGATAGGGATGGGGTAGGGATAGGGATAGGGATAGAGATAGGGATAGGGATAGGGATAGGGATAGGGATAGGGATAGGGATAGGGATAGGGATAGGGATAGGGATAGGGATAGGGATAGGGATAGGGATAGGGTTTGGGTAGCGATAGGGATAGGGTTAGGGTTAGGGTTAGGGTTAGTGTTTAAAAAAGGGTTAGGGGTTAGGGTTAGGGAAAGGGATACGGATAGGGATAGGGATAGGGATAGGGATAGGGATAGGGATAGGGATAGGGATAGGGATAGGGATAGGGATAGGGATAGGGATAGGGATAGGGATAGGGATAGGGATAGGGATAGGGATAGGGATGGGGATAGGGATAGGGATAGGGTGAGGGTAGGGTTAGGGATAGGGATAGGGAATATGATAGGGATGGGGTAGGGATAGGGATAGGGATAGGGATAGGGATAGGGATAGGGATAGGGATAGGGATAGGGATAGGGATAGGGATAGGGATAGGGATAGGGATAGGGATAGGGATAGGGATAGGGATAGGGATAGGGATAGGGAAATGGTTACGGTTAGGGTTAGTGTTAGGGTTAGGCTTCTGGTAGGGTTAGGGTTAGGGTTAGGGTTAGGGTTAGGGTTAGGATTATGGTTATGGTTATGGTTAGGGTTGGGTTAGGGTTAGGGTTAGGGTTATGGTTATGGGTTATGGGTTATGGGTTATGGGTTATGGTTAGGGTTGGGTTAGGGTTAGGGTTTACGTGTTTATGGGTTATGGGTTCGGGTTAGGGTTAGGCTTAAGGTTAGGGTTAGGGTTAGGGTTAGGGTAGGGTTAGGGTTAGGGTTATGGGTTATGGGTTTGGGTTGGAGTTGGGTTATGTTAGGGTAAAGGTTAGGGTTAGGGATAGGGATAGGGATAGGGATAGGGGTAGGGATAGGGATAGGGATAGGGATAGGGATAGGGATAGGGATAAGGATAGGGATAGGGATAGGGATAGGGATAGGGATAGGGATAGGGATAGGGTTAGGGTTAGGGTTGGGGTAGGGGTAGGGGTAGGGGTAGGGTTAGGGTTAGGGTTATGGGTTATGGTTTAGGGTTATGGTTGGGTTAGGGTTAGGGTTAGGGTTAGGGTTAAGGTTAGGGTTAGGGATAGTGATAGTGATAGGGATAGGGATAGGGATAGGGATAGGGATAGGGATAGGGATAGGGATAGGGATAGGGATAGGGATAGGGATAGGGAAAGGGATAGGGATAGGGATAGGGATAGGGATAGGGATAGGGATAGGGATAGGGAGAGGGAGAGGGACAGGGATAGGGATAGGGTAGGGTTAGGGATAGGGATAGGGATAATGATAGGGATGGGGTAGGGATAGGGATAGGGATAGGGATAAGGATAGGGATAGGGATAGGGTTAGGGTTGGGTTAGGGTTAGGGTTAGGGTTAGGGTTAGGGTTGGGTTAGGGTTAGGGTAGGTTAGGGTTAGGGTTAGGGTTAAGGTTAAGGTTAGGGTTAGGATTATGGGTTATGGGTAAGGGTTAGGGTTGGGTTAGGGTTAGGTTTAGGCTTAGGGTTAGGGATAGGGATAGGGATAGGGATAGGGATAGGGATAGGGATAGGGTTAGGGTTAGGGATAGGGATAGGGATAGGGATAGGGATAGGAATAGGGATAGGGATAGGGATAGGGATAGGGATAGGGATAGGGATAGGGATAGGGATAGGGATAGGGATAGGGATAGGGATAGGGATAGGGATAGGGATAGGGATAGGGATAGGGATAGGGATAGGGAAAGGGATAGGGATAGGGATAAGGATAGGGATAGGGTTTATGGGTTCGGGTTATGGTTTATGGGTTCGGGTTAGGGTTAGGCTTAAGGTTAGGGTTAGGGTAGGGTTAGGGTTATGGGCTATGGGATAGGGTTAGGGTTAGGGTTAGGGTTAGGTTTAGGGTAGGGTTAGGGTTAGGGTTAGGGTTAGGGTTAGGGTCAGGGTTATGGGTTATGGGTTAGGGTTAGGGTTGGGTTATTTTAGGGTTAAGGTTAGGGATAGGGATAGGGATAGGGATAGGGATAGGGATAGGGATAGGGATAGGGTTAGGGTTAAGGTAGTGTTAGGGTTAGGGTTAGGGTTAGGGATAGGGATAGGGATAGGGTTAGGGTTAGGGTTAGGGTTAGGGTTAGGGTTAGGGTTAGGGTTAGGGTTAGGGTTAGGGTTAGGGTTAGGGTTAGGGTTAGGGTTAGGGTTAGGGTTAGGGTTAGGGTTAGGCTCAGGCTTAGGTTAAGGGTAAGGGTTAGGGTTAGGGTTAAGGTCAGGGTTATGGGTTATGGGTTAGGGTTAGGGTTGGGTTATTTTAGGGTTAAGGTTAGGGATAGGGATAGGGATAGGGATAGGGATAGGGATAGGGTTAGGGTTAGGGTTAAGGTAGTGTTAGGGTTAGGGTTAGGGTTAGGGATAGGGATAGGGATAGGGTTAGGGTTAGGGTTAGGGTTAGGGTTAGGGTTAGGGTTAGGGTTAGGGTTAGGGTTAGGGTTAGGGTTAGGGTTAGGCTCAGGCTTAGGTTAAGGGTAAGGGTTAGGGTTAGGGTTAGGGTTAGGGTTAGGGTTAGGGTTAGGGTTAGGGTAAGGGTTAGGGTTAGGGTTAGGGTAGGGAAAGTGATAGGGATAGGGATAGGGATAGGGATAGGGATAGGGATAGGGATAGGGATAGGGATAGGGATAGGGATAGGGATAGGGAAAGGGTTAGGGTTAGGGTTAGGGATAGGGATAGGGATCGGGATAGGGATAGGGATAGGGATAGGGATAGGGATAGGGATAGGGTGAGGGTTAGGGTTAGGGTTAGGGTTAGGGTTAGGGTTAGGTTAGTGTTTGGGTTAGGGTTAGGGTTAGGCTTAGGCTTAGGCTTAGGCTCAGGTTTAGGTTAAGGGTTAGGGTTAGGGTTAGGGTTAGGGTTCGGGTTAGGGTTACAGTTAGGGTAAGGGTTAGGGTTAGGGTTTGGGAAGGGTTAGGGTTAGGGTTAGGATTAGGGTTATGGGTTATGGGTAATGGGTTATGGGTTATGGGTTATGGTTAGGGTTGAGTTAGGGTAAGGGTTAGGGTTACGGTAAGGGTTAGGGTTAGGGTTAGGGTTAAGGTTAGGGTTAGGGTTAGGGTTAGGGTTAGGGTTAGGATTAGGGATAGGGATAGGGAGAGGGAAAGGGATAGGGATAGGGATAGGGATAGGGATAGGGATAGGGATAGGGATAGGGATAGGGTAGGGTTAGGGATAGGGATAGGGATAGGGATAGGGATAGGGATAGGGATAGGGATAGGGATAGGGATAGGGATAGGGATAGGGATAGGGATAGGGATAGGGTTTGGGTAGCGATAGGGATAGTAATAGGGATAGGGATAGGGTTAGGGTTAGGGTTAGGGTTAGGATTAGGGTTAGGGTTATGGCTTATGGCTTATGGGTTATGGGTTCGGGTTCGGGTTAGGCTTAAGGTTAGGGTTAGTGTAGGGTTAGGGTTAGGGTTATGGGTTTTGGGTTAGGTTTACGGTTTGGTTATTTTAGGGTTAGGGTTAGGGTTAGGGTTAGGGTTAGGGTTAGGGATAGGGATAGGGATAGGGATAGGGATAGGGATAGGTTTAGGGATAGGGTTAGGGTTAAGGTTAGGGATAGGGATAGGGATAGGGATAGGGATAGGGATAGGGATAGGGATAGGGATAGGGATAGGATAGGGTTAGGGTTCATGGGTTTATGGGTTATGGGTTCTGGTTAGGGTTAGGGTTTGGCTTAAGGTTAGGGATAGGGATAGGGTTAGGGTTAGGGTTAGGGTTAGGGTTAGGGTTAGGGTTAGGGTTAGGTTTAGGGGTAGGGTTAGGGTTAGGGTTAGGGTTAGGGTTAGGGTTAGGGTTAGGGATAGGGTCATGGTTATGGGTTATGGGTTAGGGTTAGGGTTGGGTTATGTTCGGGTTAAGGTTAGGGATAGGGAAAGGGAAAGGGATAGGATAGGGTTAGGGTTAGGGTTAGGGTTAGTGTTAGTGTTTGTGTTAGGGTTAGGGTTAGGGATAGGGATAGGGATAGGGATAGGGATAGGGATAGGGATAGGGTTAGGGTTAGGGTTAGGGTTAGGGTTAGGGTTAGGGTTAGGGTTAGGCTCAGGCTTAGGTTAAGGGTTAGGGTTAGGGTTTGGGTAAGGGTTAGGGTTAGGGTTAGGGTTAGGGTAAGGGTTAGGGTTAGGGTTAGGGTTAGCGTAGGGAAAGGATAGGGATAGGGATAGGGATAGGGATAGGGATAGGGATAGGGATAGGGATAGGGATAGGGATAGGGATAGGGATAGGGATAGGGGAAAGGGTTAGGGTTAGGGTTAGGGATAGGGATAGGGATAGGGATAGGGATAGGGATAGGGATAGGGATAGGGATAGGGATAGGGATAGGGTTAGGGTTAGGGTTAGGTTAGGGTTAGGCTTAGGCTTAGGCTTAGGCTTAGGCTTAGGCTTAGGCTTAGGCTTAGGCTTAGGCTTATGCTCACGCTTAGGTTAAGGGTTAGGGTTAGGGTTAGGGTTAGGGTTCAAGTTAGGGTTACAGTTAGGGTTAGGGTAAGGGTTAGGGTTAGGGTTAGTGTAGGGTTAGGATTAGGGTTATGGGTTATGGGTTATGGGTTATGGGTTATGGGTTATGGGTTATGGGTTATGGTTAGGGTTGGGTTAGGGTTAGGGTTAGGGTTAGGGATAGCTATAGGGATAGGGAGAGGGAGAGGGAAAGGGATAGGGATAGAGATAGGGATAGGGATAGGGATAGGGATAGGGATAGGGATAGGGATAGGGATAGGGATAGGGAAAGGGATAGGGATAGGGAGAGGGAGAGGGATAGGGATAGGGATAGGGTAGGGTTAGGGATAGGGATAGGGATAGGTATAATGGTAGGGATGGGGTAGGGATAGGGATAGGGATAGGGATAGGGATAGGGATAGGGATAGGGATAGGATAGGGATAGGGATAGGGATAGGGATAGGGATAGGGATAGGGATAGGGATAGGGATAGGGATAGGGATAGGGATAGGGATAGGGATAGGGATAGGGATAGGGATAGGGATAGGGATAGGGATAGGGATAGGGATAGGGATATGGATAGGGATAGGAATAGGGATAGGGATAGGGTTTGGGTAGCGATAGGGATAGGGATAGGGATAGGGATAGGGATAGGGATAGGGATAGGGATAGGATAGGGATAGGATATGGATAGGGAAAGGGATAGGGATAGGGATAGGCATAGGGATCGGGAAAGGGATAGGGTTAGGGTTGGGGTAGGGGTAGGGGTAGGGTTAGGGTAGGGTTAGGGTTAGGATTAGGGTTAGGGTTAGGGTTAGGGTTAGGGTTAGGGGTTATGGTTTAGGGTTATGGTTGGGTTAGGGTTAGGGTTAGGGTTAGGGTTAAGGTTAGGGTTAGGGATAGTGATAGTGATAGGGATAGGGATAGGGATAGTGATAGGGATAGGGATAGGGATAGGGAATAGTGATAGGGATAGGGATAGGGATAGGGATAGGGAGAGGGAGAGGGAGAGGGATAGGGATAGGGATAGGGTAGGGTTAGGGTTAGGGATAGGGATAGGGATAATGATGGGGATGGGGTAGGGATAGGGATAGGGATAGGGATAGGGATAGGGATAGGGATAGGGATAGGGATAGGGATAGGGATAGGGATAGGGATAGGGATAGGGATAGGGATAGGGATAGGGTTAGGGTTAGGGTTAGGGTTAGGGTTTGGGATAGGGATAGGGATAGGGATAGGGATAGGGGTAGGGTTAGGATTAGGGTTAGGTTAGGGTTAGGGTTAGGGTTCGGGTTCGGGTTAGGCTTAGGCTTAGGCTTAGGCTTAGGCTTAGGCTTAGGCTCAGGCTTAGGTTAAGGGTTAGGGTTAGGTTTAGGGTTCGGGTTAGGGTTACAGTTAGGGTTAGGGTAAGGGTTAGGGTTAGGGTTAGGGTTAGGGTAGGGTTAGGATTAGGGTTATGGGTTATGGGTTATGGTTAGGGTTGGGATAGGGTTAGGGTTAGGGTTAGGGTTAGGGTTATGGTAAGGGTTAGGGTTAGGTTTAGGGTTAGGGTTAGGGTTAGGGTTAGGGTTAGGGTTGGGGATAGGGATAGGGATAGGGAGAGGGAAAGGGATAGGGATAGGGATAGGGATAGGGATAGGGATAGGGATAGTGATAGGGAAGGGATAGGGATAGGGTTAGGGTTAGGGTTAGTGTTAGTGTTAGTGTTAGTGTTAGGGTTAGGGTTAGGGATAGGGATAGGGATAGGGATAGGGATAGGGTTAGGGTTAGGGTTAGGGTTAGGGTTAGGGTTAGGGGTTAGGGTTAGGGTTAGGGTTAGGGTTAGGGTTAGGGTAAGGGTTAGGGTTAGGGTTAGGGTTAGCGTAGGGAAAGGGATAGGGATAGGGATAGGGATAGGGATAGGGATAGGGATAGCGAAAGGTTTAGGGTTAGGGGTTAGGGTTAGGGATAGGGATAGGGATAGGGATAGGGATAGGGTTAGGGTTAGGGTTAGGGTTAGGGTTAGGTTAGGGTTAGGGTTAGGGTTAGGGTTAGGGTTAGGGTTAGGGTTAGTGTTAGGGTTAGGTTTAGGCTTAGGCTTAGGCTCACGCTTAGGTTAAGGGTTAGGGTTAGGGTTAGGGTTAGGGTTCAAGTTAGGGTTACAGTTAGGGTTAGGGTAAGCGTTAGGGTTAGGGTTAGTGTAGGGTTAGGATTAGGGTTATGGGTTATGGGTTATGGGTTATGGGTTATGGGTTATGGTTAGGGTTGGGTTAGGTTTAGGGTTAGGGTTAGGGATAGGGATAGGGATAGGGATAGGGATAGGGATAGGGAGAGGGAGCGGGAATGGGATAGGGATAGGGATAGGGATAGGGATAGGGATAGGGATAGGGATAGGGATAGGGATAGGGATAGGGAAAGGGATAGGGATAGGGATAGGGATAGGGAGAGGAGAGGGAGAGGGGGAGGGAGAGGGATAGGGGTAGGGTTAGGGATAGGGATAGGGATAGGGATAGGGATAATGATAGGGATGGGGTAGGGATAGGGATAGGGATAGGGATAGGGATAGGATAGGGATAGGGATAGGGATAGGGATAGGGATAGGGATAGGGATAGGGATAGGGATAGGGATAGGGATAGGGATAGGGATAGTGATAGGGATAGGGATAGGGATAGGGATAGGGATAGGGATAGGGATAGGGATAGGGATAGGGATAGGGATAGGGATAGGGATAGGGTTTGGGTAGCGATAGGGATAGGGTTAGGGTTAGGGTTAGGGTTAGTGTTTAAAAAAGGGTTAGGGGTTAGGGTTAGGAAGGAAGGGATAGGGATAGGGATAGGGATAGGGATAGGGATAGGGATAGGGATAGGGATAGGGATAGGGTGGATAGGGATAGGGATAGGGATAGGGATAGGGATAGGGATAGGGATAGGGATAGGGATAGGGATTGGGTATAGGGATAGGGATAGGGTGAGGGTAGGGTTAGGGATAGGGATAGGGAATATGATAGGGATGGGGTAGGGATAGGGATAGGGATAGGGATAGGGATAGGGATAAAGATAGGGATAGGGATAGGGATAGGGATAGGGATAGGGATAGGGATAGGGATAGGGATAGGGATAGGGATAGGGATAGGGATAGGGATAGGGATAGGGATAGGGATAGGGATAGGGATAGGGAAATGGTTACGGTTAGGGTTAGTGTTAGGGTTAGGCTTCTGGTAGGGTTAGGGTTAGGGTTAGGGTTAGGGTTAGGGTTAGGATTATGGTTATGGTTATGGTTAGGGTTGGGTTAGGGTTAGGGTTAGGGTTATGGTTATGGGTTATGGGTTATGGGTTATGGGTTATGGTTAGGGTTGGGTTAGGGTTAGGGTTAGGGTTTACGTGTTTATGGGTTATGGGTTCGGGTTAGGGTTAGGCTTAAGGTTAGGGTTAGGGTTAGGGTTAGGGTAGGGTTAGGGTTAGGGTTATGGGTTATGGTTTAGGGTTATGGTTGGGTTAGGGTTAGGGTTAGGGTTAAGGTTAGGGTTAGGGATAGTGATAGTGATAGGGATAGGGATAGGGATAGGGATAGGGATAGGGATAGGGATAGGGATAGGGATAGGGATAGGGAGGAAGGGATAGGGATAGGGATAGGGATAGGGAGAGGGACAGGGATAGGGATAGGGTAGGGTTAGGGATAGGGATAGGGATAATGATAGGGATGGGGTAGGGATAGGGATAGGTATAGGGATAAGGATAGGGATAGGGATAGGGTTAGGGTTGGGTTAGGGTTAGGGTTAGGGTTAGGGTTAGGGTTGGGTTAGGGTTAGGGTAGGTTAGGGTTAGGGTTAGGGTTAAGGTTAAGGTTAGGGTTAGGATTATGGGTTATGGGTAAGGGTTAGGGTTGGGTTAGGGTTAGGTTTAGGCTTAGGCTTAGGGTTAGGGATAGGGATAGGGATAGGGATAGGGATAGGGATAGGGTTAGGGTTAGGGATAGGGATAGGGATAGGGATAGGGATAGGGATAGGGATAGGGATAGGGATAGGGATAGGGATAGGGATAGGGATAGGGATAGGGATAGGGATAGGGATAGGGATAGGGATAGGGAAAGGGATAGGGATAGGGATAAGGATAGGGATAGGGTTTATGGGTTCGGGTTATGGTTTATGGGTTCGGGTTAGGGTTAGGCTTAAGGTTAGGGTTAGGGTAGGGTTAGGGTTATGGGCTATGGGATAGGGGTTAGGGTTAGGGTTAGGATTAGGGATAGGGATAGGGATAGGGATAGGGATAGGGATAGGGATAGGGATAGGGATAGGGATAGGGTTAGGGTTAGGGTTAGGGTTAGGGATAGGGATAGGGATAGGGTGAGGGATAGGGTTAGGGTTAAGGTTAGGGATAGGGATAGGGATAGGGATAGGGATAGGGATAGGGATAGGGATAGGGATAGGGATAGGGTTAGGGATAGGGATAGGGATAGGGATAGGGATAGGGATAGGGATAGGGATAGGGATAGGGTTAAGGATAGGGATAGGGATAGGGATAGGGATAGGGATAGGATAGGGATAGG
>NW_026612159.1:35000-37500 GCF_029931775.1 Euleptes europaea
AGGGATAGGGATAGGGATAGGGATAGGGATAGGGATAGGGATAGGGATAGGGAAAGGGTTAGGGTTAGGGTTAGGGATAGGGATAGGGATAGGGATAGGGATAGGGATAGGGATAGGGATAGGGATAGGGATAGGGATAGGGTTAGGGTTAGGGTTAGGTTAGGGTTAGGGTTAGGGTTAGGGTTAGGTTAGGGTTAGGCTTAGGTTTAGGCTTAGGCTTAGGCTTAGGCTTAGGCTTATGCTCACGCTTAGGTTAAGGGTTAGGGTTAGGGTTAGGGTTAGGGTTCAAGTTAGGGTTACAGTTAGGGTTAGGGTAAGGGTTAGGGTTAGGGTTAGTGTAGGGTTAGGATTAGGGTTATGGGTTATGGGTTATGGGTTATGGTTAGGGTTGGGTTAGGGTTAGGGTTAGGGTTAGGGATAGCTATAGGGATAGGGAGAGGGAGAGGGAAAGGGATAGGGATAGGGATAGAGATAGGGATAGGGATAGGGATAGGGATAGGGATAGGGATAGGGATAGGGTAGGGATAGGGATAGGGATAGGGAAAGGGATAGGGATAGGGAGAGGGAGAGGGATAGGGATAGGGATAGGGATAGGGATAGGGATAGGGATAGGGATAGGGATAGGGATAGGGATAGGGATAGGGATAGGGATAGGGATAGGGATAGGGATAGGGATAGGGATAGGGATAGGGATAGGGATAGGGATAGGGATAGGGATAGGGATAGGGATAGGGATAGGGATAGGGTTTGGGTAGCGATAGGGATAGGGATAGGGATAGGGATAGGGATAGGGATAGGGATAGGGATAGGGATAGGGATAGGGATAGGGATAGGGATAGGGATAGGGATAGGGATAGGGTTAGGGTTAGGGTTGGGGTAGGGGTAGGGTAGGGGTAGGGTTAGGGTAGGGTTAGGGTTAGGATTAGGGTTAGGGTTAGGGTTAGGGTTAGGGTTATGGGTTATGGTTTAGGGTTATGGTTGGGTTAGGGTTAGGGTTAGGGTTAGGGTTAAGGTTAGGGTTAGGGATCGTGATAGTGATAGTGATAGGGATAGGGATAGGGATAGGGATAGGGATAGGATAGGGATAGGGATAGGGATAGGGATAGGGATAGGATAGGGATAGGGAAAGGGATAGGGATAGGGATAGGGATAGGGATAGGGATAGGGATAGGGAGAGGGATAGGGATAGGGATAGGGTAGGGTTAGGGTTAGGGATAGGGATAGGGATAATGATAGGGATGGGGTAGGGATAGGGATAGGGATAGGGATAGGGATAGGGATAGGGATAGGGATAGGGATAGGGTTAGGGTTAGGGTTTGGGATAGGGATAGGGATAGGGATAGGGGTAGGGTTAGGATTAGGGTTAGGTTAGGGTTAGGGTTAGGGTTCGGGTTAGGGTTAGGGTAAGGCTTAGGCTTAGGCTTAGGCTCAGGCTTAGGTTAAGGGTTAGGGTTAGGTTTAGGGTTCGGGTTAGGGTTACAGTTAGGGTTAGGGTAAGGGTTAGGGTTAGGGTTAGGGTTAGGGTAGGGTTAGGATTAGGGTTATGGGTTATGGGTTATGGGTTATGGTTAGGGTTGGGATAGGGTTAGGGTTAGGGTTAGGGTTAGGGTTATGGTAAGGGTTAGGGTTAGGTTTAGGGTTAGGGTTAGGGTTAGGGTTAGGGTTGGGGATAGGGATAGGGATAGAGAGAGGGAAAGGGATAGGGATAGGATAGGGATAGTGATAGGGAAAGGGAAAGGGAAAGGGATAGGGATAGGGTTAGGGTTAGGGTTAGTGTTAGTGTTAGTGTTAGTGTTAGTGTTAGTGTTAGTGTTAGTGTTAGTGTTAGTGTTAGGTTTAGGGTTAGGGATAGGGATAGGATAGGGATAGGGATAGGGATAGGGATAGGGTTAGGGTTAGGGTTAGGGTTAGGGTTAGGGTTAGGGTTAGGGTTAGGTTAGGGTTAGGGTTAGGGTTAGGGTTAGTGTTAGTGTTAGGGTTAGGTTTAGGCTTAGGCTTAGGCTCACGCTTAGGTTAAGGGTTAGGGTTAGCGTAGGGAAAGGGATAGGGATAGGGATAGGGATAGGGATAGGGATAGGGATAGGGATAGGGATAGGGATAGCGAAAGGTTTAGGGTTAGGGTTAGGGTTAGGGATAGGGATAGGGATAGGGATAGGGATAGGGATAGGGATAGGGATAGGGATAGGGCATAGGGATAGGGATAGGGATAGGGATAGGGATAGGGATAGGGTTAGGGTTAGGGTTAGGGTTAGGGTTAGGGTTAGGTTAGGGTTAGGGTTAGGGTTAGGGTTAGTGTTAGGGTTAGGTTTAGGCTTAGGCTTAGGCTCACGCTTAGGTTAAGGGTTAGGGTTAGGGTTAGGGTTAGGGTTCAAGTTAGGGTTACAGTTAGGGTTAGGGTAAGCGTTAGGGTTAGGGTTAGTGTAGGGTTAGGATTAGGGTTATGGGTTATGGGTTATGGGTTATGGGTTATGGGTTATGGTTAGGGTTGGGTTAGGGTTAG
>NW_026612160.1:7500-12500 GCF_029931775.1 Euleptes europaea
GGTTTGAATTATGGTTAGGGTTAGGGTAAGGGGTTAGGGTTAGGGTTAGCGTTAGGGTTAGGGTTTAGGGTTTTGGTTAGGGTTTAATTAGTGTTAGGGTTAAAGTTTGGGTTAGAGGATAGGGTTAGGGTTAGAGGTTAGGGTTAGCGTTAGGGTTAGGGTTAGGGTTAGGGTTAGGGTTAGGGTTAGGGTTAGGGTTATTGTTAAAGTTAGGGTTAGAGTTAGGGTTAGGGTTATATTAGGGTTAGGGGTAGGGGTAGGGGTAGGGGTAGGGGTAGGGGTAGGGGTAGTGGTAGGGGTAGGGGTAGGGGTAGGGGTAGGGGTAGGGTTGAATAGGGTTAGGGTTAGGGTTAGGGGTTAGGGTTAGGGTTAGTGTTAGTGTTAGTGGTTAGCGTTAGGGTTAGGGTTAAGGGTTTAGGGTTTAGGGTTATGGTTACGGTTGAATTAGGGTTAGGGTTAGGGTTTGGGTTAAAGTTAGGGTTAGAGGTTAGGGTTAGGGTTAGGGTTAGGGTTTAGGGTTATGGTTAAGGTTGAATTAGGGTTAGGGTTAGCGTTAAAGTTAGTGTTAGAGGTTAGGGTTAGGGTTAGGGTTAGGGTTAGGGTTTAGGGTTATGGTTTAGGGTTATGGTTATGGTTTAGGGTTAAGGTTAGGTTTAGGGTTAGGGTTAGGGTTTGGGTTATTGTTAAAGTTAGGGGTAGATGTTAGGGTTAGGGTTGAATTAGGGTTAGGGTTTGGGGTCAGGGTTAGGGTTAGGGTTAGGGTTGAATTAGGGTTAGGGTTAGGGTTAGGGTTAGGGTTAGGGTTAGGGTTAGGGTTAGGGTTAGGGTTAGGGTTAGGGTTAGGGTTAGGGTTAGGGTTAGGGTTAGGGTTAGGGTTAGGGTTAGGGTTAGGGTTAGGGTTAGGGTTAGGGTTAGGGTAAGGGTTAGGGTTATGGTTAGGGTTGATTTAGGGTTAGGGTTAAGGTTCAGGGTTAGGGTTAGGTATAGGGTTAGGGTTATTGTTAAAGTTAGGGTTACAGGTTAGGGTTAGGGTTAGGGTTGAATTATGGTTAGGGTTAGGGTTAGGGGTTTGGGTTACGGTTAGCGTTAGGGTTAGGGTTTAGGGTTTTGGTTAGGGTTTTGGTTAGGGTTAGGGTTAGGGTTAGGGTTAGGGTTAGGGTGAGGGTGAGGGTGAGGGTGAGGGTGAGGGTTAGGGTGAGGGTGAGGGTGAGGGTGAGGGTGAGGGTTAGGGTTAGGGTTGATTTAGGGTTAGGGTTAGGGTTAGAGGTTAGGGTTAGGCTTAGGGGTTAGGGTTAGGGTTAGGGCTAGGGGTTAGCGTTAGCGTTAGGTTTATGGTTAATGTTATGGTTGAATTAGGGTTAGGGTTAGGGTTAAAGTTAGGGTTAGAGGTTAGAGGTTAGGGTTAGAGTTAGGGTTAGGGTTAGGGTTAGGGTTAGGGTTAGGGTTAGGGTTAGGGTTAGGGTTAGGGTTAGGGTTAGGGTTAGGGTTAGGGTTAGGGTTAGGGTTAGGGTTAGGGTTAGGGTTAGGGTTAGGGTTAGGGTGAGGGTTAGGGTTAGGGTTAGGGTTAAGGTGAGGGTGAGGGTTAGGGTTAGGGTTGGTTTAGGGTTAGGGTTAGGGTTCGAGGTTAGGGTTAGGTTTAGGATTGAATTATGGTTAGGGTTTGGGTAAGGGGTTAGGGTTAGGGTTAGCGTTAGTGTTAGGGTTTAGGGTTTTGGTTAGGGTTTAATTTGGGTTAGGGTTAAAGTTTGGGTTAGAGGTTAGGGTTAGGGTTAGAAGTTAGGGTTAGGGTTAGGGTTAGGGTTAGGGTTAGGGTTAGGGTTAGGGTTAGGGTTAGGGTTAGGGTTAGGGTTAGGGTTAGTGTTAGGGTTATTGTTAAAGTTAGAGTTAGAGTTAGATTTAGGGTTATATTAGGGGTAGGGGTAGGGGTAGGGGTAGGGGTAGGGGTAGGGGTAGGGGTAGGGGTAGGGGTAGGGGTAGGGGTAGGGGTAGGGGTAGGGGTAGGGGTAGGGGTAGGGGTAGGGTAGGGTAGGGGTAGGGGTAGGGTTGAATAGGGTTAGGGTTAGGGTTAGGGGTTAGGGTTAGGGTTAGGGTTTAGGTTATGGTTAGGGTTGAATTAGGGTTAGGGTTAAAGTTAGGGTTAGGGTTAGAGGTTTGGGTTAGGGTTAGTGGGACGGTTAGGGTTAGGGTTGAATTAGGGTTAGTGTTAGTGTTAGGGTTAGGGTTAGGGTTAGGGTTAGGGTTAGGGTTAGGGTTAGGGTTAGGGTTAGGGTTAGGGGTTAGGGTTAGGGTTAGGGTTAGGGTTAGGGGTGAGGGTGAGGGTGTGGGTAAGGGTGAGGGTAAGGGTTAGAGTTAGGGTTGAATTAAGATTAAGATTAGGTTTAGGGTTAGGGTTAGGGTTAGGGGTTAGGGTTAGGGTTAGGGTTAGGGTTAGGGTTAGGGTTAGGGTTAGGGTTAGGGTTAGGGTTAGGGTTAGGGTTAGGGTTAGGGTTAGGGGTAGAGGTTAGGGTTATTGTTAAAGTTAGGGGTAGATGTTAGGGGTAGGGTTGAATTAGGGTTAGGGTTAGGGGTCAGGGCTAGGGTTAGGGTTAGGGTTCAATTAGGGTTAGGGTTAGGGTTGAATTAGGGTTAGGGTTAGGGTTAGGGTTAGGGTTCAATTAGGGTTAGGGTTGAATTAGGGGTTAGTGTAAGGGTAAGGGTAAGGGTAAGGGTAAGGATTAGGGTGTGGGTTAGGGTTAGGGTTAGGGTTAGGGTTAGGGTTTAGGTTTATGGTTAGGGTTGAATTAGGTTTAGGGTTTGGGGTCAGGGTTAGGGTTAGGGTTAGGGTTCAATTAGGGTTAGGGTTAGGGTTAGGGTTAGGGTTAGGGTTAGGGTTAGGGTTAGGGTTAGGGTTAGGGTTACAGTTAGGGGTTAGGGTTACGGTTAGCGTTAGTGTTAGGGTTTAGGGTTTAGGGTTAGGGTTAGGGTTAGGGGTTAGGGTTAGGGTTAGGGTTAGGGTTAGGGTAAGGGTTAGGGTTAGGGTTAGGGTGAGGGTTAGGGTTAGGGTTAGGTTAGGGTTAGTGTTCGGGTTTAGGGTTATGGTTAGGGTTGAATTAGGGTTAGGGTTAGGGTTAAAGTTAGGGTTAGAGGTTAGGGTTAGGGTTAGGGTTAGGGTTAGGGTTAGGGTTTAGGGTTATGGTTTAGGGTTAAGGTTAGGGTTGGGGTTAGGGTTTGGGTTATTGTTAAAGTTAGGGGTAGAGGTTAGGGTTAGGGTTGATTAGGGTTAGGGTTAGGGGTCAGGGTTAGGGTTAGGGTTAGGGTTCAATTAGGGTTAGAGTTAGGGTTAGGGTTGAATTAGGGTTAGGGTTAGCGTTAGGGTTAGGGTTAGGGTTAGGGTTGAATTAGGGTTAGGAATAAAGTCAGGGTTAGAGGTTAGGGTTAGGGTTGGGGTTAGGGTTAGTGTTAGGGGTTAGTGTTAGGGTTTAGGGTTAGGGTTAGGGGTTAGGGTTAGGTTTTTAGGGTTATGGTGAGGGTTTGATTATGGTTAGGGTTAGGGTAAGGGTTAGAGGTTAGAGGTTAGGGTTAGAGTAAGGGTTAGGGTTAGGGTAAGCGTTAGGGTTAGGGTTAGGGTTAGTGTTAGGTTTAGGGTTAGGGTTAATGTGAGGGTGAGAGTTAGGGTTAGGGTTGATTTAGGGTTAGGGTTAGGGTTCGAGGTTAGGGTTAGGGTTAGGTTTGAATTATGGTTAGGGTTAGGGTAAGGGGTTAGGGTTAGGGGTTAGCGTTAGGGTTAGGGTTTAGGGTTTTGGTTAGGGTTTAATTAGTGTTAGGGTTAAAGTTTGGGTTAGAGGTTAGGGTTAGGGTTAGAGGTTAGGGTTAGCGTTAGGGTTAGGGTTAGGGTTAGGGTTAGGGTTAGGGTTAGGGTTATTGTTAAAGTTAGGGTTAGAGTTAGGGTTAGGGTTATATTAGGGTTAGGGGTAGGGGTAGGGTAGGGGTAGGTGTAGGGGTAGGGGTAGGGGGTAGGGGTAGGGGTAGGGGTAGGGTTGAATAGGGTTAGGGTTAGGGTTAGGGGTTAGGGTTAGTGTTAGTGTTAGTGGTTAGCGTTAGGGTTAGAGGTTAGGGTTAGGGTTAGGGTTAGGGTTTAGGGTTATGGTTAAGGTTGAATTAGGGTTAGGGTTAGGGTTAAAGTTAGTGTTAGAGTTTAGGGTTAGGGTTATTGTTAAAGTTAGGGTTACAGGTTAGGGTTAGGGTTAGGGTTGAATTATGGTTAGGGTTAGGGTTAGGGTTTGGGTTACGGTTAGCGTTAGGGTTAGGGTTTAGGGTTTTGGTTAGGGTTTTGGTTAGGGTTAGGGTTAGGGTTAGGGTTAGGGTTAGGGTGAGGGTGAGGGTGAGGGTGAGGTGAGGGTGAGGGTTAGGGTGGGGTGAGGGTGAGGGTGAGGGTGAGGGTGAGGGTTAGGGTTAGGGTTGATTTAGGGTTAGGGTTAGGGTTAGAGGTTAGGGTTAGGCTTAGGGGTTAGGGTTAGGGTTAGGGCTAGGGGTTAGCGTTAGCGTTAGGTTTATGGTTAATGTTATGGTTGAATTAGGGTTAGGGTTAGGGTTAAAGTTAGGGTTAGAGGTTAGAGGTTAGGGTTAGAGTTAGGGTTAGGGTTAGGGTTAGGGTTAGGGTTAGGGTTAGGGTTAGGGTTAGGGTTAGGGTTAGGGTTAGGGTTAGGGTTAGGGTTAGGGTTAGGGTTAGGGTTAGGGTTAGGGTTAGGGTTAGGGTTAGGGTTAGGTTGAGGGTTAGGGTTAGGGTTAGGGTTAAGGTGAGGGTGAGGGTTAGGGTTAGGGTTGGTTTAGGGTTAGGGTTAGGGTTCGAGGTTAGGGTTAGGTTTAGGATTGAATTATGGTTAGGGTTTGGGTAAGGGGTTAGGGTTAGGGTTAGCGTTAGTGTTAGGGTTTAGGGTTTTGGTTAGGGTTTAATTTGGGTTAGGGTTAAAGTTTGGGTTAGAGGTTAGGGTTAGGGTTAGAAGTTAGGGTTAGGGTTAGGG
>NW_026612160.1:27500-32500 GCF_029931775.1 Euleptes europaea
GTTAGGGTTAGGGTTAAGGGTTTAGGTTTATGGTTACGGTTGAAATAGGGTTAGGGTTAGGGTTAGGGTTAAAGTTAGTGTTAGAGGTTAGGGTTAGGGTTAAGGTTAGGGTTAGGGTTAGGGTTAGGGTTAGGGTTAGTGTTAGGGTTAGGGTTAGGGTTTAGGTTATGGTTAGGGTTAGGGTTTAGGGTTATGGTTAGGGTTGTATTAGGGTTAGGGTTAGGGTTAAAGTTAGGGTTAGAGGTTAGGGTTACGGTTAGGGTTAGGGTTAGGGTTTAGGGTTATGGTTCAGGGTTAAGGTGAGGGTTAGGGTTAGGGTTTGGGTTTGGGTTATTGTTAAAGTTAGGGGTAGAGGTTAGGGTTAGGGTTCAATTAGGGTTAGGGTTAGGGTTAGGTTTGAATTAGGGTTAGGGTTAGGGTTAGGGTTCAATTAGGGTTAGGGTTAGGGTTGAATTAGGGTTAGTGTAAGGGTAAGGGTTAGGGTTAGGGTTAGGGTTAGTGTTAGGGGTTAGTGTTAGGGTTTAGGGTTAGGGATAGGGTTAGGTTTAGGGTTAGAGGTTAGGTTTAGGGTTAGGTTTAGAGGTTAGGGTTAGGGTTAGGGTTAGGGTTAGGGTTAGGGTTAGGGTTAGGGTTAGGGTTAAGGTTATGGTTAGGGTTAGGGTTAGGGTTAGGGTTCTGGTTAGGGGTTAGGGTTAGGGTAAGGGTTAGGGTTAGGGTTAGGGTTAGGTTTTTAGGGTTATGGTGAGGGTTTGATTATGGTTAGGGTTAGGGTAAGGGGTTAGGGTTAGGGATAGCGTTAGGGTTAAGGTTTAGGGTTTTGGTTAGGGTTTAATTATGGTTAGGGTTAAAGTTTGGGTTAGGGTTAGGTTTATTGTTAAAGTTAGGGTTAGAGTTGGGTTAGGGTTATAGTTAGGGTTAGGGTTAGGGTTAGGGTTAGGGTTAGGGTTAGGGTTAGGGTTAGGGTTAGGGTTAAGGTGAGGGTGAGGGTTAGCGTTAGGGTTGATTTAGGGTTAGGTTAGGTTTAGAGGTTAGGGTTAGGTTTAGGGTTGAATTATGGTTAGGGTTAGGGAAAGGGGTTAGGGTTAGGGTTAGCGTTAGGGTTAGCGTTTAGGGTTTTGGTTAGGGTTTAATTAGGGTTAGGGTTAAAGTTTGGGTTAGAGGTTAGGGTTAGGGTTAGGGTTAGAGGTTAGAGGTTAGGGTTAGCGTTAGGGTTAGGGTTAGGGTTAGGGTTAGGGTTAGGATTCGAGTTAGGGTTAGGGTTATATTAGGGTTAGGGTTAGGGTTAAGGTTAGGGTTAGGGTTAGGGTTAGGGGTAGGGGTAGGGGTAAAGGTAGGGGTAGGGGTAGGGGTAGGGGTAGGGGTAGGGGTAGGGGTAGGGGTAGGGGTACGGGTAGGGTTAGGGTTTGTGTTAGGGATAGGGTTAGGGTTTAGGGTTAGGGTTAGGGTTAGGGTTGAATTAGGGTTAGGGTTAGGGTTAGGGTTAGGGTTAGGGTTACGGTAAGGGTTAGAGTTTGAGTTTGGGTTAGGGTTAGGGTTAGGGTTAGGGTTAGGGTTAGGGTTAGGGTTAGGGTTAGGGTTGAATAGGGTTAGGGTTACGGTTAGGGGTTAGGGTTAGGATCAGGGTTTAGGTTTATGGTTAGGGTTGAATTAGGGTTAGGGTTAAAGTTAGGGTTAGGGTTAGAGGTTTGGGTTAGGGTTAGTGGGATGGTTAGGGTTAGGGTTAGGGTTAGGGTTAGGGTTAGGGTTACAGTTAAGGTTAGGGGTGAGGGTGAGGGTGAGGGTAAGGGTTAGAGTTAGGGTTGAATTAGGGTTAGGGTTAGGGTTAGGGTTAGGGTTAGGGTTAGGGTTAGGGTTTGGGGTTAGGGTTAGGGTTAGTGTTAGGGTTAGTGTTAGTGGTTAGCATTAGGGTTAGGGTTAGGGTTAAGGGTTTAGGGTTATGGTTACGGTTGAATTAGGGTTAGGGTTAGGGTTAGGGTTAGGGTTAGGGTTAGGGTTTAGGGTTAGGGTTTAGGGTTATGGTTAGGGTTGAATTAGGGTTTGGGTTAGGGTTAAAGTTAGGGTTAGAGGTTAGGGTTAGGGTTAAGGTTAGGGTTATGGTTAGGGTTAGGGTTTTGGTTAGGGTTAGGGTTAGGGTTAGGGTTAGGGTTTAGGGTTATGGTTTAGGGTTAAAGTTAGGGTTAGGGTTTGGGTTATTGTTAAAGTTAGGGGTAGAGGTTAGGGTCGATTTAGGGTTAGGGTTAGGGGTCAGGGTTAGGGTTAGGGTTCAATTAGGGTTAGGGTTAGGGTTCAATTAGGGTTAGGGTTAGGGTTAGGGTTCAATTAGGGTTAGGGTTAGGGGTCAGGGTTAGGGTTAGGGTTAGGGTTCAATTAGGGTTATGGTTATGGTTTAATTAGGGTTAGGGTTTAGGGTTATGGTTAGGGTTGAATTAGGGTTAGGGTTAGGGTTAGAGTTAGGGTTGAATTAGGGTTATGGTTATGGTTTAGGGTTTAGGGTTAGGCTTAGGGTTAGGGTTTGGGTTAATGTTAAAGTTAGGGGTCGAGGTTAGGGTTAGGGTTGAATTGGGGTTAGGGTTAGGTGTTAGGGTTAGGGTTAGGGTTCAATTAGGGTTAGAGTTAGGGTTAGGGTTCAATTAGGGTTAGGGTTAGGGTTCAATTAGGGTTAGGGTTGAATTAGGGTTAGTGTAAGGGTAAGGGTAAGGGTAAGGGTAAGGGTAAGGGTTAGGGTGTGGGTTAGGGTTAGGGTTAGGGTTAGGGTTAGGGTTAGGGTTTAGGTTTATGGTTAGGGTTGAATTAGGGTTAGGGTTAAAGTTAGGGTTAGGGTTAGAGGTTTGGGTTAGGGTTAGTGGGACGGTTAGGGTTAGGGTTCAATTAGGGTTAGGGTTAGGGTTAGGGTTAGGGTTAGGGTTTAGGGTTACGGTTTAGGGTTATGGTTTAGGGTTAAGGTTAGGGTTAGGGTTTGGGTTATTGTTAAAGTTAGGGGTAGAGGTTAGGGTTAGGGTTGAAATAGAGTTAGGGTTAGAGGTCAGGGTTAGGGTTCCATTAGGGTTAGGGTTAGGGTTCAATTAGGGTTAGGGTTAGGGTTAGGGTTCAATTAGGGTTAGGATTAGGGTTGAATTAGGGTTAGTGTAAGGGTAAGGGTAAGGGTAAGGGTAAGGGTAAGGATTAGGGTTAGGGTGTGGGTTAGGGTTAGGGTTAGGGTTTAGGGTTATGGTTAGGGTTGAATTAGGGTTAGGGTTAAAGTTAGGGTAAGGGTTAGAGGTTTGGGTTAGGGTTAGTGGGACGGTTAGGGTTAGGGTTGAATTAGGGTTAGGGTTAGGGTTAGGATTAGGGTTAGCGTTAGGGTTAGGGTTAGGGTTAGGGTTAGGGTTAGGGTTAGGGTTAGGGTTAGGGTTAGCGTTAGGGTTAGTGTTAGGGTTAGGGTTAGGGTTAGGGTTAAGGTTAGGGTTAGGGTTGGGGTGAGGGTGAGGGTGAGGGTAATGGTTAGAGTTAGGGTTGAATTAGGATTAGGGTTAGGGTACAGGTTAGGGTTAGGGTTTGGGGTTAGTGTTAGTGTTAGTGTTAGTGGTTCGCGTTAGGGTTAGGGTTAAGGGTTTAGGGTTATGGTTACGGTTGAATTAGGGTTAGGGTTAGGGTTGGCGTTAAAGTTAGGGTTAGAGGTTAGAGGTTAGAGTTAGGGTTAGGGTTAGGGTTTAGGGTTATGGTTAGGGTTGAATTATGGTTAGGGTTAGGGTTAAAGTTAGGGTTAGAGGTTAGGGTAAGGGTTAGGGTTAGGGTTTAGGGTTAGGGTTTAGGGTTATGGTTTAGGGTTATGGTTTAGGGTTAAGGTTAGGTTTAGGGTTAGGGTTAGGGTTTGGGTTATTGTTAAAGTTAGGGGTAGAGGTTAGGGTTAGGGTTAGGGTTAGGGTTATGGTTAGGGTTAGGGTTAGGTTAATTGTTAGGGTTAGGGTTAGGGTTGATTTAGGGTTAGGGTTAAGGTTCAGGGTTAGGGTTAGGGATAGGGTTAGGGTTATTGTTTAAGTTAGGGTTACAGGTTAGGGTTAGGGTTAGGGTTGAATTATGGTTAGGGTTAGGGTTAGGGGTTTGGGTTAGGGTTAGCGTTAGGGTTAGGGTTTAGGGTTTTGGTTAGGGTTAGGGTTAGGGTTAGGGTTAGGGTTAGGGTTAGGGTTAGGGTTAGGGTTAGGGTTAGGGTTAGGGTTAGGGTTAGGGTGAGGGTGAGGGTGAGCGTGAGGGTGAGGGTGAGGGTGAGGGTTAGGGTTGATTTAGGGTTAGGGTTAGGGTTAGAGGTTAGGGTTAGGTTTAGGGTTGAATTATGGTTAGGGTTAGGGTAAGGGGTTAGGGTTAGGGTTAGCGTTAGGGTTAGGGGTCAGGGTTAGGGTTAGGGTTTAATTAGGGTTAGGGTTAAAGTTTGGGTTAGAGGTTAGGGTTAGAGGTTAGGGTTAGGGTTAGGGTTAGGGTTAGGGTTGAATAGGGTTAGGGTTAGGGTTAGGGTTAGGGTTAGGGGTTAGGGTTAGGGTATAGGGTTATGGTTAGGGTTGAATTAGGGTTAGGGTTAAAGTTAGGGTTAGGGTTAGAGGTTTGGGTTAGGGTTAGTGGGACGGTTAGGGTTAGGGTTGGGTTAGGGTTAGGGTTAGGGTTAGGGTTAGGGTTAGGGTTAGGGTTAGGGTTAGGGTTAGGGTTAGGGTTAGGGTTAGGGTTAGGGTTAGGGTTAGGGTTAGGGTTAGGGTTAGGGTTAGGGTTAGGGTTAGGGTTAGGTTTATGGGTGAGGGTGAGGGTAAGGGTTAGAGTTTGGGTTGAATTAGGATTACGGTTAGGGTTAGGGTTAGGGTTAGGGTTAGGGTTTGGGGTTAGGGTTAGTGTTAGCGGTTAGCGTTAGGGTTAGGGTTAAGGGTTTAGGTTTATGGTTACGGTTGAAATAGAGTTAGGGTTAGGGTTAAAGTTAGTGTTAGAGGTTAGGGTTAGGTTTAAGGTTAGGGTTAAGGTTAGGGTTAGGGTTAGTGTTA
>NW_026612160.1:40000-41783 GCF_029931775.1 Euleptes europaea
AAGGTTAGGGTTAGGGTTAGGGGTGAGGGTGAGGGTGAGGGTAATGGTTAGAGTTAGGGTTGAATTAGGATTAGGGTTAGGGTTAAGGTTAGGGTTAGGGTTTGGGGTTAGTGTTAGTGTTAGTGTTAGTGGTTAGCGTTAGGGTTAGGATTAAGGGTTTAGGGTTATGGTTACGGTTGAATTAGGGTTAGGGTTAGGGTTTGGGTTAAAGTTAGGGTTAGAGGTTAGGGTTAGGGTTAGGGTTATGGTTAGGGTTCAATTATGGTTAGGGTTAGGGTTAAAGTTAGGGTTAGAGGTTAGGGTTAGGGTTAGGGTTAGGGTTAGGGTTAGGGTTAGGGTTAGGGTTAGGGTTAGGGTTGAATACGGTTAGGGTTAGGGTTAGGGGTTAGGGTTAGGGTATAGGGTTATGGTTAGGGTTGAATTAGGGTTAGGGTTAAAGTTAGGGTTAGGGTTAGAGGTTTGGGTTAGGGTTAGTGGGACGGTTAGGGTTAGGGTTGAATTAGGGTTAGGGTTAGGGTTAGGGTTAGGGTTAGGGTTAGGGTTAGGGTTAGGGTTAGGGTTATGGGTGAGGGTGAGGGTAAGGGTTAGAGTTTGGGTTGAATTAGGATTACGGTTAGGGTTAGGGTTAGGGTTTGGGGTTAGGGTTAGTGTTAGTGGTTAGCGTTAGGGTTAGGGTTAAGGGTTTAGGGTTTACGTTTATGGTTACGGTTGAATTAGGGTTAGGGTTAGGGTTAGGGTTAAAGTTAGTGTTAGAGGTTAGGGTGAGGGTGAGGGTTACGGTTAGGGTTAGGTTTAGGGTTAAGGTTAAGGTTAGGGTTAGGGTTAGTGTTAGGGTTAGGGTTAGGGTTTAGGGTTATGGTTAGGGTTGAATTAGGGTTAGGGTTAGGGTTAAAGTTAGGGTTAGAGGTTAGGGTTAGGGTTAGGGTTAGGGTTAGGGTTTAGGGTTATGGTTCAGGGTTAAGGTTAGGGTTAGGGTTAGGGTTAGGGTTTGGGTTTGGGTTATTGTTAAAGTTAGGGGTAGAGGTTAGGGTTAGGGTTGAATTAGGGTTAGGGTTAGGGTTAGGGGTCAGGGTTAGGGTTAGGTTTAGGGTTCAATTAGGGTTAGGGTTAGGGTTAGGTTTGAATTAGGGTTAGGGTTAGGGTTAGGGTTAGGGTTCAATTAGGGTTAGGGTTAGGGTTCAATTAGGGTTAGGGTTAGGGTTGAATTAGGGTTAGTGTAAGGGTAAGGGTTAGGGTTAGGGTTAGGGTTAGGGTTAGGGTTAGGGTTAGGGTTAGGTTTAGGGTTAGGGTTAGGGTTAGGGTTAGGGTTAGGGTTAGGGTTTAGGGTTATGGTTTAGGGTTAAGGTTAGGGTTAGGGTTAGGGTTTGGGTTATTGTTAAAGTTAGGGGTAGAGGTTAGGGTTAGGGTTGAATTAGGGTTAGGGTTAGGAGTCAGGGTTAGGGTTAGGGTTAGGGTTAGGGTTAGGGTTCAATTAGGGTTAGGGTTAGGGTTCAATTAGGGTTAGGGTTAGGGTTAGGGTTAGGGATCAATTAGGGTTAGGGTTAGGGTTGAATTAGGGTTAGTGTAAGGGTAAGGGTAAGGGTAAGGGTAAGGGTAAGGGTAAGGGTAAGGGTAAGGGTTAGGGTTAGGGTTAGGGTGTGTGTTAGGGTTAGGGTTAGGGTTAGGGATTAGGGTTATGGTTAGGGTTGAATTAGGGTTAGGGTTAAAGTTAGGGTTAGGGTTAGAGGTTTGGGTTAGGGTTAGTGGGACGGTTAGTGTTAGGGTTGAATTAGGGTTAGGGTTA
>NW_026612161.1:0-41756 GCF_029931775.1 Euleptes europaea
TCTCTCATAAGTCTCTTTGGAATAAAACCAGTTTGGTCTGGATGTACCAGTTTGCCAACATATTTTTGAAATCTTTTAGTGATTATAGAAACAAAAATTTTATAGTCGATATTCAGCAATGAAATTGGTCTGTATGCTTGAGGAAGATATTGATCTGTGCCTTCTTTTGGGATCAGGGAGATATGTGCTTCCTGCCAGGACGGAGGAATCTTGCCATGTTCAATTACTTCATTATAGAGAGAAAGTAAAACCGGAGTCAGTTGTTGTTCAAACAACTTGTAGAATTGAGGTGTTATACCGTCCGGGCCGGGTGCCTTATCTGATTTCAAGTTATTTATAGCATCTACAATTTCCTGAGTTGTTATCTTTTGATTGAGACTCTCTTGGTCTTCTTTTGGTAACTTAGGTAATTGTGCCTCTGATAAGTAATTTCTTGATCCTTCTTCTTGCAGGTCATCTTTCGCATATAGTTGCTTGTAATAATCAACAAATATTCTTTCGATTTCTTCTTGCTTGTTATGAATTATCCCATTGGACTTAGCCCCGATTATCTTCCTTGTCTTCTCTTGTTGTCGAAGTTGATTAGCTAGAAAACGACCAGGTTTATTTGCTCTTTCAAAAATTCTTTGCTTGGCATATCTGATTTTTGTTTGAATTTCTTCTGTTTCTATCAGCTTAATTTGGTGTTTAATCATCTTGATACTATGTAATGTACTTTTATCTAACTTAGTTTGAACTTTTTTCTCCAACCTTCTTAGTTGATCTTGCAGATCTTTAAGTTTCTTCTGTTTATCTTTTTTAATTTTGGAATTCAGGGCAATCATTTCCCCTCTGATAAAAGCTTTACTTGCATCCCATATAACAAAATCAGACATACCTACAGTTTTATTTATTATAAAAAACTCCTCCACATCACGTTTACATTGTTCGAGTGTTTGTTTCCTCCGCAATATTTGGTCATTCAAATGCCATCTTCTGATCCCTGTTCTGCCTTTTAGCAAAGTCAATTCAATTGGGTTATGATCTGACAATATTCTAGGTGCAATCTGTATCTTTTCCACACTCGTTATCATTGATCTGGAAATCCAACACATGTCAATTCTAGAATGTGATCCATGGCGATTTGAGTAAAATGTGAAATCTTTTGTTCTAGGATTCTTCATTCTCCATGCATCAATTAGGTGAAATTCTTTCATTAGTTTGAGAGCATTCTTCGGCAATTTTCCAGATATACTATTATGGGTCTTATCTAACATTGGATTCACAACTGCATTGAAATCTCCTAGAATTATAATTTCTCCTTGTTGACATTCTGCTAGATTTTTAAACAATGTTTCGTAGAAGGCTTCCTTGGCAGCATTCGGAGCATAAATATGAGCTATTGTAAAGCAAATTCCATCTGGCCCATAGAGGATCAAAATTTGATAACGTCCTTCTGGGTCTGCTGTATGGGTCTTAACAGTCAAAATTTTCTCGTTGATATAAATAGCTAGGCCCCTCTTCTTCTCTTGAGCCGATGCAAGATAGGGAGTTCCAAGATGATTTTTCTGTATCAGGCTGCTATCTCGGTTTCGTTATTGCCTCTGTCTCTGCGCTGTATTGTCTGCCCCCCAAGGTCGCATACCTGGGTGGAACTGTTAACTACCACCAGGATAACTGGGTGGAACTGTTACCTTTAGCAGAATATGCCTACAATAATGCCATGCATCAATCCACAGGTTTTAGCCCATTTTTTGCTGTGTATGGACAAGATTTCAGTCCCATCGCTCCTGCAGATGATATAGAGGGGGAGGGGAACCCCGACATTGCCTCCTGGGCACACGCCCTCCGTACCACTTGGCCCTGGCTCGTTAGCAACCTCGACCGGGCCAAACGTAAATACAAAGCGGGGGTGATCTGCAAGTGGGTACTTTGGTTTACCTTTCCACCAAAAATCTCCGTTCCACCCAACCGTGCCATAAGCTCAGTGCTAAATACATTGGCCCTTTCCCCATCACCCGGGTCATAAACCCTGTCACGGTGGAACTGGCTCTCCCCAAATCCTTGAGGCGTGTGCATCCTGTTTTCCACATTAGCCTCCTCAAACCCCATGTTGCTTCTCCACAGTGGCATCCGGACCCACCTCCTGCGCAACCCATCATGGTGGGGGGGGAGGAACACTTCGAAGTCTCCAAGATCCTTGACTCCCGTGTTCACCATGGCAACCTGCAATATTTGGTCCGTTGGAAACATTTCCCCCCTGCCTATGACGAATGGGTACGCGCACGGGATGTCTCCGCCCCCGACCTCGTCGACGCCTTTCACATTGCTTACCCAGATAGGCCAGCCCCCTTGCGAACTGGGAGGGGGCCTTGAGGGGAGCAGAATGTCAGGCTGCTATCTCGGTTTCGTTATTGCCTCTGTCTCTGCGCTGTATTGTCTGCCCCCCAAGGTCGCATACCTAGGCCTGGGAACTCAGCTCCTGGGAAACTGTATTCAGCCTGTGCGTGTAATCTCCCGCCTTTCCTGCCTTATAATATCTCCCAGCTAGTGAGCCTCTCATAGCTGTCATTTTATTCGTTTGCACTGTATGCCTGTTTGACCAGTAAAAGCCATCTGTTTGGACTCTATACGACTTTGTGGTGATTTCTGGTTCTGTGGGCCAAGGGCTGACAGATTTTTTCGTGTTCTTTTTTGATATGAGTTTCTTGGAAACAAACAATATCATTTTTTTGTTTTTTTAGACTGTGAAAAACTCTCTTTCTTTTATTGGGGGAGTTAAGCCCGTTAATATTCAGTGATACAATCTGTAGGTGATTCATGGTTCAATTGAATTTCTAATCTACAATGCTGCTGCTCGATCTAGTTTGTCACCTTCGGTAGTCTTCTTTTGTTTTCTAAGTTCTCGTTTTTCAAGTGGTTGTTTTTTGTCTTTCTGAATTGGTTGTGACGTACTGGGACCTGCTTCCGGAATATCTTCAGAGTCTTTTGAAAGAGATTCTTCTGAAGTTTTTAATTCTTCAAGTAGGTCTTTTGCTTGGAGTTGATTGTGGATTATTCTCTTCCCTTGTGGTAATGAGATCTCTAGGGAGTATGGAATGAGCCAACGAAACCTGATTTGTTGCTTGGCCAGTTCTTGCTTTAACTCATTGTACTCTTTCCTTTTGGATAAAACGTTTCGTGGGAGATCAGATAAAATCTGTATTGAACTTCCTTCCCAAATCAGTGGATTGTCTCTTTGTGTCTTCAGCAGCAGATCTCTGGTTCTCTTGTGAACAAATCTCACCAATATATCTCTTGGTTTATTATATTTGGTAGCAAAAGATGAGTTTATTCTGTAGCAAAATTCCAGGAGAGTGTCATCTTCGTCAAGCTTTTCCTCAAGCTTTGCAATACTTTGAAGCACCTTCTGTTCAGAGTCTTGAATCGACTTCTGTAGGGAAGTTTTCATATCCAGTATCATTTCTTGAGTACGCAGAAAAAAAATCCTGACTTTCTTTGGCCATCACCAAACTTTTCGTCTGTGGCTTCTCTGCTGTAGATTTATACTTCGCCACGTCAACCTCTTGTTCTTCTTCTTCTGACTCCTCAAATTCTTCTAAAAATTTCTTTTGTTGTTTACCTTTGAGTTTTTGGTATTGTCGATGCGCAAAGCTGATGAATCTTTTCCTCATAATAATTAAAAACCTGAAAATATATCAACTTCAATTTTGTACATATAAAGTTATTATCATCTACATTCTCCCAACTGCACAGTATAAAAAAAATTAGATCTAAGTGTGACAAATAATTCCCAATATGATCAGCTCATTTACTAATAGAGTCCATTAAATTCATTAAATTCAATCAACACAGTCTTCGATTATACTTCAAAAAAGAAAATCAACTAAGTTAATTGTCAGTGATCAATGATTGTAGAAAAGCAAAGCAAAAAAAATATTTAGAAAAAGATATAGTATAATGAAATTAGCTCACTTAGCAATTTATTCCAGAGTTCAGTAGTTGCAAATGTTAAAAATTGTTTTCCATAAGTGAGAGTCACGTTAAAAAAGGGAAAATAGATTTAGAAAAATTGATTGATCTTCAGTTGTTGTCTATAGTCCTTTTACCCACAAAAGAAATTGTCAATTCAAAAATTAGTGGAGAGGAAAATATAGGTGTAGTTCATCCAAAAACCACTAGAGGGCAGCAGAGCGTCTATTTAGATTTTCTCAGTATGAAGAAACGAAAGTAGCTCTCTGAAAGACCGACTCCATTTTGTGGGCTCCGTTTTGAGTTATAAAACTTGTTTAACAACAAAACAACAACAACAACAACAAAAAGAAAAAAGTTCACAGTGAGGGGCGCGGAGCTAATCCAATACAGGGCGAGGGGGAGAAGTTATGAGGGAAGAAGACGAAGGTCGAAATCCGCACTGCTGACAACCATCTGGGTCTGCCGCCGCCGCATCGCCGCCACCGCAACCACCGGTATCCTGGCTCCTACAGCCCGCTCCGGGTCTGTCGGCCCCCCCGCTCCCGGGCGAGCCGGCAGCCCAGGGCAGCCGCACAGAGACCGCACCACGTCGCGCCGCCCGTGTGGACCACCAGCTCTGTTCAGCAGCAGCCGAATTCAAACAGTAATTCCCCCCCCTTTCTTTTCACTCCGGTCTATCAGTCGTCTTCGCTCTTACGCAGCCCCTCTCCACTTATTTAAAAGCTGGCTTATTAAATCCTAGGCTTGTAGTGACTTTCAGATTGTTTTTTGTAGTATTTAAAAAGTTTCTTAAAAAACGGAAGTGGGGGGGGAGGGAAAGTAAGGACGGAGAGCCGCCATGTTCTCGGTGAACTCACCCCCAGTTGCTTCCTTCGTCACCAGACGCTTACTCAGCGTTTTGCTGGCTGTTGGACCCCTGCATTTGGAACGGGGGGGGCTTTATGGAGGGAATCTCCTATTTGCCCACTCCCCCCAGGCCTGGGGGGGGGGTCTCCACGGAGGCAGTTGGGAACCCGCGAAAGGAATCGCGTCTGGCAGGCTTGGTCTCCGCCCGGAAGTCCAAGGCTGGCATTTTGATTTGAGGAACAGGGAACACGTTGCTGGAACACAGATTTCCAATGCAGTCCTAAAGCCACTTTGCTGGGACTGGGAGCAAGCCCCACTGAATAGGCCTGAGGAGGGTTCCGATGAGACCTGCTCCGGATCCCTCAGCCGTGATCCTGCTTGACTTTGCTTTAATTTTCTCTTTCCCAACTCAGCTGCGCTGTTGTCCGAACAGCCTGGGGATCCCCCAGAAGCGCCACCCTGTGTGGAGTTACTCCTGAGCAATCCCACTGAGCTACACGGGGCGTCGCTGAGCTGCAGCCTGGCCAAAATCCGCTCCGACCACCCGACTCTGGCCGCCGATCCTCATGCAAAGAGCAGGGAGCCCTTCTTTTCTCTCTCTCTCGTCTGCAGCACCGAAGTGGTTAAACCGCCAGAGCTGTTTGCGAGAGGGACCGAGAGGGGCATTGCAAAGGAGACCACGAGAGGGGCTTCAGAGATGCACAGCAGGCAACAGCCTTGCAGCCGGATCCTGCAACAGTCTACTCACGAGTAAGTCATCGCAGGGGTGGGGAATAAGCTTGCTCATCTTGGCAGAGAGAAGCGCTGCTCTCACGAGTGTTTTGGATGGGGGGATTCGGTTTAAATCGTTTTCAAATGCAGCCCCTCCGCTACTAAACAAATTCTGCCCCTACAAAAAAAAAAACAAAAAAAACGAGGCCTGACCTGGGAGGCCCAGGATGATGTCCTCCAATCTCGGAAGCTCAGCAGGGTGGGTCATGGTCCTGGTTAGTCCTTGGATGGGAGACACCCCCCCACCCCCAGGAAGGCCAGGTTCCCCAGGCAGAGGCAGGCGATGGCAGACCACCTCTGCTAGTCCCTTGCCTTGAAAACCCTGCTGCTGTGACTTGAGGGCCCTTTGCACACAAAGAGAAAAATGGTGGTGCCAGTTATTGGCTGGTCTTGGAGCTGCCCTTCCTAGGCAAACTGCTAGAGAGAAGAGTAGCTTACCAGGTCTTCTCGGAGAACTGCTCTGCTCCAGACCCTTTGCAGTCTGTTTTCAGACCCGGCTACGGGAGGGAGATGGGCTCTGCTGGGCTGAGTTGATGCCCTCCGTCTGAAAGTAGTCAAAAGTCAGGCCTCCTTGTTGCTACTGATCTGATCAAACGGGGCTCTTCTCACTGTCTTCAATCTCCAGCAATTTCCCCAGCCAGAGATGGCGACCCTATCCGATGGGGCAGAATCACATCAGTCTCCAGGAAGCGACCAAGGCTGGCATTTTGATTTGAGGACAGGGAACATGTTACTGGAACGCAGATTTCCAATGCAGTCCTAAAGCCACTTGGCTGGGAGTTGGCCCCATTGAATAGGCCTCAGGAAGATTCCAATTAGGGGACGTACTAAAACTAGGTTTGCCCAACAGCGCTTGCCCATAGACAATACATAACTCCCCATAGAGAATGCATGCTTACCCATTGGGAATAGTGGAAACCACGCTTGCCAATAGGAAATAATGACACCACGCTTGCCGATAGGGAACTGATAGACCACGATTAGACTATGCTTGCCAATAGGGAACTGTTAAGACCACGATTAGACTACGCTTGCCAATAGGGAACTGTTAGACCACACTTGCCAATAGGAATTAATGACACCATGCTTGCCAATAGAGAACTGTTAGACCACGATTAGACCACACTTGTCAATAGGGAAATGTTAGACTAAGCTTGCCAACAGGGAACTGTTAGACCATGTTTAGACCACGCTTGCCAATAGGGAACTGTTAGACCACACTTGCCAGTGGGAATTAATGACACCATGCTTTGCCAACAGGTAACTATTAGACCACGCTTGCCAATAGGGAACTGTTAGACCACACTTGCTAATAGGGATTAATGACACCACGCTTGCCAGTAGGGTTCTGTTAGACCAAGCGTGGTCTAACACTTCCATACTGGCAAGCGTGGTTTCATTAATTCCTATTGGCAAGCGTAGTCTCACTGTTCCCTATTGGCAAGTGTGGTTTCCACTATTCCCAACTGAAGCGGATCAATGCTTTTCAGTGCCTATGCTCTTAGAACGGACCCCTTCCTGAGAAGAAGTATGTTATCTTATTCAGTTAGACACCTACTAGACAGGACTCAGTGCTTCTTACCAAAGTAAGTTTTCTCTTGAAGTGCGCCAATAAATTATGAAAAGGATGTGAATGTATATACAGTTTATTTTACATAATATATATGCATGTAAATGGTTACAAAATTCTAAAGTATGTTATAAAGTTCAGACATTGTGAGTCTTAAACATGTTCATATATGAAAGCAATCTTAACAATCTCTATTCCTCTATATGAGAGATCAAACCTTAAACCAGTAATAATATTTCATTCAGGAAATAAAGCACTTACAGAAATCTTGTAAAAAATGGTTAGTGCAATGAATAAGATCTGATTTAGTTAAAAGCATCTTAATTCAAAGTACCTAGAACATCATAGAACATAAGACATACTTCACCTAGTCATGTCATTTGTGAACCTCCCCAGCACAGCAGGGCCTAGAGAGATCTGAAAAGTTCCTCATTCATGTTAAGGATATTTAAACCTTTTAGGTCCTCTATGTGTTATTTTAGTATTTAA
This sequence comes from Euleptes europaea, assembly GCF_029931775.1. Taxonomy (NCBI): domain Eukaryota; kingdom Metazoa; phylum Chordata; class Lepidosauria; order Squamata; family Sphaerodactylidae; genus Euleptes; species Euleptes europaea. Next base: position 7,631 of record NW_026612161.1, read on the forward strand.
ATGTCTTTGGTGTATGCAAAGGTTAGAGAAATCTCTGGTTCCCTGAGTTCATGTCAGAGCTGTAGTCATGAGCCCTTAAAGCAGGGGTGGGGAACCTCCGACATCATCTTATCCGGCCCTCTGCCTAGGCCGGGAGCTCCACAGAGCTAGTTGTCGCTAGCCAGGCTTTGCTGGGAAGCATGAGCACGCCTCTGCATAGCCTCCCCCTGCTCGACCCCCATGCCGCGACCGAACGCTTGGGGTGGCCGAGAATCGTGCCACCGGGGCGTTGCCGACCTGCACGCTGGACGCGCCACCAGAGGTTGCCTGCCCAGCCCTCCCTCCGATGGATCCCCAGCCTGCGCACTGGACGTGCTGCCAGAGAGCCCCTTGCCTGCCCTTTCCCCTCGATCCCCCGGCCTCCGCGCTGGATGCGCCGCTGGAGAGCCCCTGTCCTGCCCTCCCTCCCTTGATCCCCTGGCCTCCGCGCTGGATGTGCCGCCGGAGAGCCCCTGTCCTGTCCTCCCTCCAGTTCCCTGGCCTCCACGCTGGATGCGCCGCTGGAGAGCCCCTGGCCGGCCCTCCCTCCCATCGATCCCCCGGCCTGCGCGCTGGATGCGCCGCAGCCGAATGCTACTGGGGCACCCAAAACCTGTGCGGCCATCTCCCCCCCCCCCCCGGCACTGGCATGCACGCGACCAGCTAGCTCCGTGGGCCCTTCCGAGGCCCTCCCCTTGCTCTCCCCCAAAGCCAATGCAGAAGAGGGTTGGGGCGCTCCATATTGCTCCCTCCTGCTCAACCCGACCCAGCCGAGCCCAAACTGGAGGCTGTGGCTCAGAGGTAGAGCATCTGATTGGCAGGGGTTGTGGCTCAGAGGTAGAGCATCTGCTTGGCAGGGGTTGTGGCTCAAAGGTAGAGCATCTGCTTGGCAGGGGATGTGGCTCAGAGGTAGAGCATCTGCTTGGCAGGGGTTGTGGCTCAAAGGTAGAGCATCTGCTTGGCAGGGGATGTGGCTCAGAGGTAGAGCATCTGCTTGGCAGAGGTTGTGGCTCAGCGGTAGAGCATCTGCTTGGCAGGGGCTGTGGATCAGTGGGAGAGCATCTGCTTGGCAGGGGCTGTGGATCAGTGGGAGAGCATCTCCTTGGCAGGGCCGTGGATCAGGGGTAGATCATCTGCTTGACAGAGGCTGTGGATCAGGGGTAGAGTATCTGCTTGGCAGGGGCTGTGAATCAGGGGTGGAGCATCTCCATGGGAGGGGCTGTGGATCAGGGGTAGAGCCTCTGCTTGGCATGCAGAAGGTCCCAGGTGCAAGATGGACTACCAAACGTGCAGCATCTCTCTCTGTGTACTCTGTGCCCCTCCCCAATCTGGACCCTTGTAAATTCAATCCACGGCATTGCCAGGTTGGGCAAGAAATGAACAGAGGTGAGTTGCCATTGCCTTTCTCTGCAGAACGACTCCGGTATTCCTTGGTGGCCTCCTATCCAAGTAAGCTTAGCTTTTGAAATCTGATGAGATCAGGCTCGGCTGGGCCATCCAAGTCAAGATCATGGCCCTTGGCCAAAAAAAGGTTCCCCACCCTTGCCTTAAAGCATATTTTCAGTCCATGCCAGGACTAAGTTCATGAAACGATAGAGAAATCTCCAAGTGTTTTTAGCCTATGAAGGGCCTCTGATCTATGTTAAGATCAGGGAGATCTGTATTTATGTGCATGCCATCTTTAGCTGTGTCAGAACTAGAAAGCAGAGAATGTTCAGAATTCTCTCTGTTAACTAGAGAAACCTCTAATGCATGCTCAGAGAATAAGCACCTTTGAAGGTTTGAAGAGACCTGTATGAAGGAAGCTATAGGTTTTACAATCTCCATGTCTGTCAGGACTGGGAGGCCTATACAAGGCTAGATAGATCTTAGTGAGAACTCATTAATCCCTGCTAGAATCAATGAGCTCTCAGTGTTTCCATTTCAAATATGGAAAGATCTAAACTCTTAGACTCCACACAAAGGTTGATGGTTTCTAAGAGTCTCCATCTTATTTATAAGATGGAGAAGTCTGCAGGCATTCAGTTCAGATATCCAGTCCTACCAAGGGGGGGCTATCTTGAAAAGAATCCCCCTTTTAGGGAGTTCTCCAGTCTCTCAGGAAGACTTGTAAATGTTGGAGAAATCTGTAAGTATTCAGTCCACACAAGGACTGAACACTTAGAGAGACCTCTTTAGGCAAAAAAGTCTTAACCCATATGGAAAGTCTGAGAGCCTCAATCCACGCAAGAATTAAGGTTCGAAGCCTTTACATCCCAGGTAAGGGATGGAGAGATCCATTCAATGGGTATCAACCTGTTAGGAACTCCAGCTCTTGGCTAGGAAGTTCCTCCTTGTATACCTTTCAAGATCAGTATCCTACCTACCCTTGACAGTACTTGGTTGGATCTGATCTTGAGATTGTTCCAGTGCATCAGTACTTTTGGAACTGGGAGCAGCAGCGCTGTTGCTCTCGCCTTGTAAGGATTACCTGTTGGGTCATTGGCTGACCTGGCCATGTACTAAGCAGTCAGTTTATGGCTGTATGATAATTCTTAAAATATGACTTTTCCCAGCATTCTTTTCGTGTTAAGAATACGGTTCATTTGACTCTCTTCTGACCTCTGAAAGGCCTTAACTTTAAAAGGACTTGAAACTTCACATAAAATCACATTGTGACACTTCATTACATCATTGCTCACTGTGAGCAATGATGTAATCAGAGTCCAGAGGGAAAGTCAGAAACACCTTGATGCGGCCTGCGTTGCAGGGGAGAACATCCTGGAAGCTTCCCGGCTTCAAGGGCGCTCTGAATATGCTCAGAAACAAGCGCCTTTCTGCAAGAGCAATCCTGCTGCTCCTTGACTAAACACATTGAAGCGGAGTCATTTCCCTTGAGAGTCCGGCTTCTGAACAACCTGTTTTCTGCTTACATATGAAGTCTATGTGGATTTCAAAGGGGAAAATTCTATATTCTTCCTTCATTTGTGCATTTGCCCGCGACACAATGGGCAAGCATGCATTCGCTCTGGGCAGTGATGCACCGTCTACGGGCAAGCGCTGTTCCTAGTTTTAGTGCGCCCCTCCAATGAGACCTCCCTCGGATCCCTTAGCGGGATCTGGCTGCACTTTGCTGTAGTTTTCTTTCTCCCCAGCTCACCGTCTGCAGCAACGAAGTGGTTAAACTGACCGAGCTGTTTGCTAGAGCGGCCGAGCAAGGGGGAAGTCGGGGGAGGCGGAAGCGGAAAGGCTCCTTTCCGAGTGGGGGGGGGTCTGGAGGGAGGAATGTCAAAGGGGCTTCAGTCAAAAGCCCCGCAGCCGGATCCTGGGGCGGTCTACTCACGAGTAAGTCATAGCAGAGTGGGGAATAAGCTTTTCCCACCTTGAAAGAGGCTCTTCTGGAGGGGGGGGGGGAGATTCGGTTTAAATCGTGTTACAATGGTGTCCCTCCGCTGTTCAAAAAATTCCACCCCTACAAAGAAAACAATGGAGGATGATGCCCTCCAATCTCGGGAGCTCAGCAGGGTGGGTCGTGGTTAGTGCTGGGATGGGAGACCCCCACCCCCAGGAAGCCCCGGTTCCCCAGGCAGAGGCAGGCGATGGCAGACCCCCTCGGCTAGTCCCTTACCTTGAAAACCCTGCTGCTGGGTCGCCATAAGGCGGCTGTGACTTGAGGAGGGCCCTTTGCACACAAACGGAAAAAAGGTGGAGCCAGTTATCGCCCCAGTCTCTGATCTGCCCTTCCTGGGCAAACTGCTAGAGAGCGGGGTAGCCGACCAGGAAATCAATGTAAGGCCTGTTCCGAATGCCAACCATGTACAATACAATTGTTCCCGTTCCCTCTTTCCCTTCTTATTCTGTACGACTTAAAAAAAAGGAGGAGGCCTCGGGGGTTGTACGTTGGACAGGGTCAAATCTCTCCACCTGGACCAGAGCCAATTGGAGGCCGGTTATCATCAGTGTGGGACCTGCCACAGCATGATGTGGTGGTCAAGAGTGATGGAACCTCTCCTGGAGAGAACCGGGATTGATTCCTCTCTCCTCCCCAGGAGGGGTGCTGCGTGACCTCTCTCAGCCCCACCAGCCTCACAAGGTGCCTGTTATGGGGAGAGGAAGGGATGGTAAATCCCTTTGGGTCTCCTTAAGGGAGACAAAAGCAGGGTATGAAATCCTTCTCGTCTTCTATCCATCCTGTGGAGGTCCCACAGGCCCCAATCCTGAGCCCCATGCTTGTCGATCTTTATGTGAAGCCCTGAGGCCAAATCATTTGCAGTTTGGGGTTGGTTGTCAGCAATAACACACACACCCATTTCTATGCATCCTTCTCCAACTCGCCTGGTGATGCAGTAGAGACCTTATGTTCTTAGATCCTAAATTGCTACCTGGCGCCAGCGGTTCAATTCCCAAGTGTAAACCAACAGAATCGAAGTCAAGGAAAGACAGAAAAAAATGCTGCTTAGGAAGGTGGAGGTCTGGAAGGATGTCATGCCGCCCGCTTTTGTTGGGATTCAGCTGACCCTTGCTGGCAGAGTTAACAGCCTCGGGGTTATACTGGACCCTGCATTATTGCTAGTGGAGCAAGTTAGTGCAGCTGTAAAAAAAGGCTTTCTTCCAACTCAGCCTCGGTGGAAAAATGGCCCCTCACCTTGATACTTCTGGTCTGGCTCCTGGATCCATGCTGTGGTGAGATTGAGACTAGACTACTATAATACACTGACCATGCTGGAGCATGCATATTATTCCCAGACCCTCCAGGCTCAATTAAACGTATTGGCTATCACACAGAAAGCTGTTCATGGTACTTGGACCCTGATATCTGTCTGACTGTCTCTCCCCCTATATTCCGCCACGACAGCTTCCCTCACCTGAGCAGGGCCTTCTGCAGGTGCCAACCTGCAAATGGGCAAAATCAACAGCTGTCTGTGCACGTGACTTTTCTGTTGTGGCCCCCACAATGTGGATCGGCCTGCCTGAGGAGGTCAGGAAGACACCCACTCTCCTGGCTTTCCGCAGTAGGGTGGCAGTGTACAAAACAATTCCCCAAGTTACTTGGACAAATGGTTAGCAATTGTCTTCTATACTACTGTGTACCGCTTGCTGTAAGTTGGTTCCTACGCTGCAGTTTTGCATCATGTGTCTTGTTAACATTTATGCTTTGCTTCTGTTTTTTAGATTTCTGGTTGGTTCTACAACCCAAACCCTGTGTACTGGTTTCTTGAATGTCCGTTCTGTTGATTGTATAGACTCACTTGCTGCAATCCATTTTGACTCCCAGAGAGCAAAGCAGAGATCAGGGAAATGGAAAAATGCATGGCTTAATTTGTTAGCTAAATTAGTGACCGTTGTGTGGGCAGAAAGCCAGGGTCTGAATTTTGTAAAGTAAAATAAATTCTCAGCCATGGTGGTCATCAGGAGGCCCAGAAAGACGTGATCACAGGGACATGAATCAGACATGCTGACTGGCTGCTCCACATGCTGTGCAATTTGGCTGGCTCTCCCCCCTCCTGGCCATGTGCCATTTACCTGGGTGTTCACTACTTCGTCTTTCTCCTCTTCATCCCAGCAGCCTTTTTGCTCTCCTCTGGAGAGGTCAGATGCACCTCTGCCCCTACCGTCTGCTAGACAGAGCTATTGCCTGTTGTATGAAGCCAAAGGAGAGACAGCCATAGTTAAGCCCTCACCAGGCCTTTTGTCCCGAGCTACAGTTGCCTCTAGACCAGGAGTGTCGAACTCGTTTGTTATGAGGGTCGGATGTGACATAAATGTCTCTTTGTCGGGCTGGGCCATGTGTATCGTAAAATTTAATGCAAGATACCGGAGATACAAACTTTTATAGAAGACACAGGCAAAGCAAATTAATGACAGTATTTTTTACTTAAAATACAAAGAGAGACCTAGGCCTAAATGAAGATATGGACTGGCTGTGTCTTTAAGTAATTTTTTTAATACTTTATAACAATGGGACCTAACTGTACATACTGTTGGTTCTTGTAGGTTATCCGGGCTGTGTAACCGTGGTCTTGGTATTTTCTTTCCTGATGTTTCGCCAGCAGCTGTGGCAGGCATCTTCAGAGGAGTAACACTGAAGGACAGTGTCTCTCAGTGTCAAGTGTGTAGGAAGAGTAATATATAGTCAGAAAGGGGTTGGGTTTGAGCTGAATCATTGTCCTGCAAAAAGTATCAAAGGTAATGTGCTAATCATTGTCCTGTAAGTATCAAGATAATGTGCTAATGAGGGTGTGGATGTTAATATGGAACCATTGTATCCTGAAGTGATCTGTTAATGTGTGAAATCCAAAGCTAATCTGCATGGCTATTGTTGACTGTAGTCTTTGTTAGTCTGGAGGTTTTCAGGACAGTATTATCTGTACATACTGTATTATCGAACAATCACTTTATTTGAGTGCACAGGAACAATTGTAATCTAACTTCTCAGAGAGAGGATAGGGTGATTGCATCACCCAAATATAGAGATGCTGAGTCATAGCACCTGCTGCAATGAGACTCCTCATAGAGATACAGGGTGATTGCATCACACAACTACAGAAATGCTTGATCATAGAGCTTGCATCATCCTCATAACACTATTTATTGTAGAATAGGATCACCAGTTAGATACTGCTTCACCAGGTTGATACCTGCATACAAAATACACGGGAGACTTATACTAACCAGATAATTCACAGTGGGTAGCCATGTTAGTCTGTCTGCAGTAGTAGAAAAGAGCAAGAGTCCAGTAGCACCTTAAAGACTAACAAAAATATTTTCTGGCAGGATACGAAGTATCTGAAGAAGTGAGCTGTGGCTCACGAAAGCTCATACCCTGCCAGAAAATATTTTTGTTAGTCTTTAAGGTGCTACTGGACTCTTGCTCTTTTCTAATACTTGTACTAACCAGGTATGTGTTTAGACATTGGTATATTTAATATATATAGCTAAGCAATGATTTTAATTTGATTAATGATGAATTGAGGGTTCCAATCTGTATAATTATGTTTTATAGTATTACAACAAGAACCCAATATACCAGTTGTTTGTATAACTGAGAATAAACTTTGTAAGTATTTTTAAAACATTTCTAACTAGACCTATATAATGGGCTTTCTTATAGATGGTAACTAACCCATTAGTGTTCTATCTTTTCAGACAACATATTCTCTTGCCTGGTTGGGTTTTAAACTGTTTGTATTTGCATTTTTTTACATCATTGTATTTCTATATATGTGTGCAGACTTAAGAAAGGGTTTTAACTAGCCACTGATGAAGGCCCTAGAGGCCGAAACCCGTTTGGTTTGTGGTTACAGATATCAACCTCAAGTTTTGCCATTGTGCTATTTTAATGCTTTTAAAGAATTTTAAATTTTGTATAGCGCTTCTAATAAATTATACTTGCAATATTTCTACATAGACATACATACATTTTCCACTCACCCAACGGCGGGTACCCAGCTTTTGGTTTTAGGTTGGGTTTCATTCGCCTCTTTTTTCTTCCTACAATTGCCTCTAGACCAGGAGTGTCGAACTCGTTTGTTATGAGGGTCGGATGTGACATAAATGACTCTTTGTCGGACAGGGCCATGTGTACCTTAAAATTTAATGCAAGATACCGTAGATACAAACTTTTATAGAAGACACAGGCAAAGTCAATTAATGACACTATTTTTTACTTAAAATACAAACTTGCTTAACACTATATCACTCTTCCAGTATTTTCTTTTATTTAATAGTCTCTGATCATTGACACCTTGGAACTGGGGTATGTGTGTCTGCCTCGACTGGTTCGCGGGCCAGATAAGAGCTGTTGAGGGTCCAAATCCGGCCCCCGGGCCATATGTTTGACACCCCTATTCTAGACAGACTTGATCCCCAGATGTGGAAGGCCAAGCTCATAACTTCCACAATGGATGTTTACTTTCCTGAGAGCCAGCGTGGTATAGTGGTTAGGAGTGGATGACTCTGGTGAATCGGGTTTGATTCCCCACTCCTCCAGGTGAATCCTGCTGGGTGATCTTACGCTTATCTCCCTTCTCTCTGAACTCTTTCAGCCCCACCTACCTCACAAGATGCCTGTTGTAGGGAGAGGAAGGGAAGGCGATTGTAAACCATTTTGAGACTCCTTAAAATTAAAAAAAGAAGGTGGGGTAAAAAAAACTCAGATCTCCTCCTCAGAACACGCATCTCATTAAAAAGCCTGATATGCAATCTAGTGCCATGACATTAATCCTGATCCACAAACTACGACAGTGACACTTGTTCTGATCCACTGGGGCAATCCTAAGGTACCTCATGAGAAGGAGGGTAGGTGAGGTAGGTGTGCTTTCTTTTGGTCTCTTTTTGTCTTTTTGATATCTTTTCCTCTCCTTCTTCATAGCCACAGGAGTAAGGGCATCTTTCCACAGTCAGAGGCCACCCAAGAGAAAGGGAAGGAGATGGAACCGCAGGACCCAGAAGGAGCTGGAATTGGCAAGAGATCAAGGGAAGGTCCTCATCCCGTCCAAGCGGAGAGTGGTGTGGAATTCTGGGAAAGAGCTGTGGCAGAGAACCTGGCTCAGGAAACAACAACAGCAGAGAGCCATGTTTTCTGGCAGTTCCTTTACCATGAGACCGATGGGCCCCGAGCGGTGTGCAGCCAGCTTCATGGACTTTGCAACCACTGGTTGAAGCCGGAGAGGCACTCTAAGAAGGAGATCCTGGACCTGGTGATCCTGGAGCGGTTCCTGACCATCCTGCCCCAGGGAATGCAGTACTGGGTCAGAGGATGTGGGCCGGAGACCAGTTCCCAGGCGGTGGCCCTGGCCGAAGGTTTCCTCCTGAGTCAGGCAGAGGAGAAGAGGCAGGCAGAGCAGGTGAGGGGGTTTCCTTCTCTCCCTTCAAGCACTGACTTTATCCTAAGGCTTCTCTGCCAGATATTGATACCTCTAGAGAACTGACTCGGCTTGGAAAACAACCAATACTGATTTTGGCCCCTGTGCTTGAAGCAGCTCTGTTGGTCAATGCAGGGGTGAAGATTCTTACCTGTCTCCCTTGATGTTCTTTCAGATGTGGGGACCATCCTTAAAGATGGAAGTGAAGTTTTCCGTGGCAGAAGGAGCTCTGTTAGAGGAAGGGCAGCAGGCAAAGGCCCAGGAGCATCTCCAAGATGCCCTCTCACAAGGTAAGGTTGCTTTGTGGCTGGATGGGATTGGGGCACATGGTGAAGCTGTGGGGCAGAGAAAGAAATGGGTGTGCACACAACACAGAGTGAGCTTGTGGGACTAGGTACCACAGGATGTAGTGATGATCACTCATAAGAAGGAGGAGTAGACAGATTTATGGAGGGCCAAGTCAGATTTATGTCACATTGATGTTGCATTCAGCTGAAACCCTGAATGTTCTTGAGTGTACATAATGCGTGCCTTGACCTGGATAGCCCCAGGTGAGCCTGATCTCATCAGAGCCCAGAAGCTAAGCAGGGTCGGCCCTGGTTGGTATTTGGAAGGGCAACCTCCAAGGAACACAAGGGGCGTGAAGCAGAGGCAGGCAATGGCAAACCACCTCCGAACGTCTCTTGCCTTGAAATCCCTACGGGGTCACCATAAGCCAGCTGTGACTTGACAGCACAAAAGTCAAGTAATACAAACACCCTGGAAATGGGTGTGTGCGAAGCCGGATTTAAACAAGTAAATGAAATAGTAAGTCTAGGTTAATATTCTTCCTTCCTCTGTTGTCTCCCTTGCAGGCAGTGTAGAGACGCTGTTAAGCGTTCATCTTTTCGAAGGTGTGGAAGCGGCTGCTTCACCTCTGGTCCAGGTAGGGGAGATGAGTCCCCCTTACTTTCTTGGGGTGGGGGCAGTGTTGCTCCTTCAGTTGCTGCTCCGGTGTTCGAGTAAAAGAGACCCTTTACCCATGCCAAGCTCTCCATCCTGCCCCCTTCCAGAGCGCCGTCTCTGCCTGACGTGTTCTCGGATGAGGGAATCTGCTTTTTCTTTCAGTCACCGGTTTCCTTTGAGGAGGTGGCCGTGCATTTCACTGAGGCAGAGTGGGCCCTGCTGGATCCAGGCCAAAGAGCTCTTTACAAGGAAGTCATGCTGGAGAACTATGGGAGCGTGGCCTCTCTGGGTAAGGCTCTTTCATAGGTGCCGTACGTGCAAATGGCTGCCATTGGGATGGAGCATGGATCCAAATAGTGAATAGCAGCAATGTATCATTTTGAGTATCCTTGGTTATTTCCAGGGAATTAGCAAGCAATCAACATGGAAGATTACTGCTTCACTTCTCAGCAACTTCTTGTTTGGTAAAATCATAAAGCCTGCTGGGAAAGGAGGGGAGGGAGCTCTTCTGGGGCCTTAAATCTGGGCAGCTCAATAACTCTTTCCCGGGCTGAGCTTAGCTGTGGCTTATGAGGGACAGCTGTATCTGTAAATATTGGATATTCCATGAAAAGTTTGGGGGGTTACTTAAGGACAGCCAAGCTGGAGAAGGCCAAAGGCCCTTTCCTACAGCTGTCACCCAGATGCCTTTGGGCCTTGCCTGCCCTTCCAACAACTGACACCGTGGGGGTCCCCTTTGAACTATGAGGTTCGCTTGGTGAAGTCCTGGGTTCTCTCCCCTGCCCCCCCTCCCCCCAAGCAGAGGCTTAAAACCAGCTCTTCATGGATTTCATCACAACTGGAAAGAAACCCTCTGTGCAGTTGCAGGACTGGATATCATGGTCACTTCTTGTGGAGAGGCAGCATGGTGTGGTGGTTGAGAGCAGCGGACTCTAATCTGGAAAACTGGGTTTGATTTCCCACTGCTCCACCTGAAGCCTGCTGGGTGATTGTGTGTCAGTCACAGTTCTCTTAGAACTCTCTCAGCCCCATCTACCTCACAAGGTGCCTCTTATGGAGAGGGTAAAAGAATGTGATTTGTAAGCCGTTTTGAGACTCTTCAGGGTAGAGAAAAGTGGGCTGTAAAAATCTTCTATTTAATCATCAGTAGCAGAGAATCTTCCTAGGAGCCCCGGGGCGCAGAGTGTTAAGCTGCAGTACTGCAGTCAAAAGCTCTGCTCATGACCTGAGTTAGATCCTGACAGAAGTCGGTTTCAGGTAGCCGGCTCAAGGTTGACTCAGCCTTCCATCCTTCCGAGGTCGGTGAAATGAGTACCCAGCTTGCTGGGGGTAAAGGGAAGACGACTGGGGAAGGCACTGGCAAACCACCCCACAAACAAAGTCTGCCTTGGAAACGTCAGGATGTGACGTCACCCCATGGGTCAGAAATGACTCGGTGCTTGCACAGGGGACCTTTACCTTTAGCAGAGAATCAAAAGAGTTGCGTGACAAGTCAAATGTGACTGGTGGGGGAACGATTCTTTTCCACTTTTTCTTTAATAAACATATGGGGAGTATGTGGAGGGCAGGGCAAGGCAGGGAAGAATATAATAACTGGTCATCTGGAGGGGGCCTGGCTGGGTAGAAGGTGTGACGAGCAACTCAGTTGAGAGAGGAAGAAGGTCTGATAAAGGAAATGCAGACCCCTTCGTGAGCAGTGCCTGATGGGTGGCTTGGCTTGTTATATAGGTACTGACTGGACCTCTTTCTTTCTTCCAACAGCACAAGTAGAGGAAATGCTTGGGGGATTCCAGGCATTCTCTACAGAAGAAGCCAAGAATGAAGACTCCAAAAGTTATGTTGGGGATGGAGATGGACTACAGAGGCAGGAGGGAAGCCACACAGACAAGAGGAGGGATAAGCCCATACCATCCCAAAGAGGACGGGGCTTCCGTGCAATCCCAGTCTATGAAGAAAGGTCAACCAAAACAAGAAGGAACGAAGGCCTCCATGCTAATCAGAGAATCCGCTCCAGGGAAAATGAAAGTGTGGCCTTTGGAAAGACTTTCAGTAAGAACACAAGTGATGTTTCCAAGACGCAAATTCCCTCAGGAGTAAAACCATATGCATGCACGGAGTGCAGAAAGACCTTCAGTCGGAAAGCAGCCGTTACTTCACATGAAAGAATTCACTCAGGTGAGGAGCTGAATAAATTGTTAGGCTGCAAACCCAGCCTTTCTGATGCAGCAAACCCAGCCTTTCATGTCCTTTTCAAGCGTCTATAAGTGTACCCTTCAATATACAGCAGGAAAAAGCCACTGCAATGTTTTGAGCATGGATGGAACTTCAAGAGATTGTCAGATGTCCTTGTGTGTGTGCTAATGAGCTCTTTCTCTTTATTCCACAGGGGAGGATGAGTGGAATGAGGGCGATGAGGAACCACATCAGCTATTGCCAGATAAGGTAAAAAATGAGAATTTGCAAGGAAATGTCAAGAATCAAGGCAAACCTAAAAAGCAGAAAGGAAGTCCCATGGTCGAGAAGAAGGATAAACCCATTCCTGGCCAAGGGAAGGATTTCTGTGAACTAATCCCCATGGTGGAGGAAGCATATAAGTGTTTGGCGTGTGGCATGAACTTCTCAGATCAAACTCAATATGATATCCACTTGCATATGCACAGAGGAATGGAGACCCATGGATGCTTGGAGTGTGGAAAGAGCTTTCTTTGCAAAGCAGAGCTCCTTAGACATCAAAGAATACATGCAGGAGAGAAACCTTCTAGCTGCTCAGATGACAAGAGGTTGCAGAAGTCAGACCTTTTTCAACCCCAAAGGATTCATTCAGGAGAGAAGCTATTTATCCGCTCAGAGAATGGAAGGATGTTTTTTCTTGGAAGGAAGAGTAAGGCAGTCTTCCCAAAGCATAGTATAATGAAGGCACAAAAATGCTTTCAGTGTGGAAACTACTTCAAATACAGATCACAGCTCCTTGTGCACCAAAAAATACACACAAGGCAGAGACCTTTTGAATGCTCAGAGTGTGGAAAGAAATTCCGTCAGAATGGCGATCTTCAAAGGCATCAAAGAACTCACACAGGGGAGAAGCCTTTTGAATGCTCAGAGTGTGGAAAGAGATTCAGTTGCAGTGGCTCTCTTCAAAGGCACCGAACAACCCATACAGGGGAGAAGCCTTTTGAATGCTCAGAGTGTGGAAAGAGATTCAGTGTGAGTGGCAATCTTCAAAAACATCTAAGAACCCACACAGGGGAGAAGCCTTTTGAATGCTCAGAGTGTGGAAAGAGATTCAGTTGCAGTGGCAATCTTCAACAGCACCTAAGAACCCACACAGGGGAGAAGCCTTTGGAATGCTCAGAGTGTGGAAAGAGATTCAGTCTGAGTGGCAATCTTCACAAACATCTAAGAACCCACACAGGGGAGAAGCCTTTTCAATGCTCAGAGTGTGGAAAGACATTCAGTCTGAGTGAGTCTCTTCAGAAGCATCGAAGAACCCACACAGGGGAGAAGCCTTTTAAATGCTCAGAGTGTGGAAAGAGATTAAGCCGCAGTGGCAGTCTTAAAGAGCATCTAAGAACCCACACAGGGGAGAAGCCTTTTGAATGCTCAGAGTGTGGAAAGAGATTCCGTCATAGTGGCAGTCTTAAAGAGCATCTAAGAACCCACACAGGAGAGAAGCCTTTTGAATGCTCAGAGTGTGGAAAGAGATTCAGTCACAGTGACCATCTTCAAAGGCATCAAAGAACTCACACAGGGGAGAAGCCTTTTGAATGCTTAGAGTGTGGAAAGACATTCAGTCTGAGTAGCTCTCTTCAACAGCATCGAAAAACCCACACAGGGGAGAAGCCTTTTGAATGCTCAGAGTGTGGAAAGAGATACAGTCGCAGTGGCCATCTTAAACAGCATCTAAGAACCCACACTGGGGAGAAGCCTTTTGAATGCTCAGAGTGTGGAAAGAGATTCAGTCTGAGTACCTCTTTTCAACAGCATCTAAGAGCCCACACAGGGGAGAAGCCTTTTGAATGCTCAGAGTGTGGAAAGAGTTTCAGGAACAGTGGCCATCTTCAACAGCATCTAAGAACCCACACAGGGGAGAAGCCTTTTGAATGCTCAGAGTGTGGAAAGAGTTTCAGGAACAGTGGCCATCTTCAACAGCATCTAAGAACCCACACAGGGGAGAAGCCTTTTGAATGCTCAGAGTGTGGAAAGAGTTTCAGGAACAGTGGCCATCTTCAACGGCATCGAAGAACCCACACAGGGGAGAAGCCTTTTGAATGCTCAGAGTGTGGGAAGAGATTCAGTCTGAGTGGCGATCTTCAAAAGCATCGAAGAACCCACACAGGGGAGAAGCCTTTTGCATGCTCAGAGTGTGGGAAGAGATTCAGTCAGAGTGGCTCTCTTCAACCGCACCTAAGAACCCACACAGGGGAGAAGCCTTTTGAATGCTCAGAGTGTGGAAAGAGATTCAGTCTGAGTGGCAGTCTTCAAAAGCATGAAAGAACCCACACAGGGGAGAAGCCTTTTGAATGCTCAGAGTGTGGAAAGAGATTCAGTATGAGTAACTATCTTCAACAGCATCTAAGAACCCACACAGGGGAGAAGCCTTTTGAATGCTCAGAGTGTGGAAAGAGATTCAGTCAGAGTGGTTCTCTTCAAAAACATCAAAGAACTCACACAGGGGAGAAGCCTTTTGAATGCTCAGAGTGTGGAAAGGGATTCAGTTGCAGTGGCAATCTTCAACAGCACCTAAGAACCCATACAGGGGAGAATGCTCAAAGTGTGGATAGAGATTAAGTCAGCGTGGCAGTCTTCAAGAACATCCAAGAACCCACACAAGGAGAAACCATGTAACCGCTTAGCTTGGGAATAGAGTATCAGTGCTGGGACCGTGGAACGAGATTTTGCCATGATTGAAACCCCCAATAGATCTCACAGGGAAAAGAGCAAGGATGGGTTCTGTAGGTGGAAGGTGATTCACGAGCAGCTCCTGTCTCCTTCTGCATTGAAGATTCCATGCAGGGGAGGAACCTCAGAAATGTTCAATGTGTGGCAACAGTTTGAGGCAGAGATCTCACCTTCATGTTCCTCAGAGAATCCACATGTTGATTCGGATGTGGATCTTCTTTGAATGGTAACTCAAATAAGGGTCCTTTTAGTGGTTGCCCTTCTCTGTTAAACTCGATACTTTAGTTATCTGCCAACTGAACTTTTTCTGACACCTGGAAAACCGGCAAAAACATTTGTTTTCCAAATCCTATGAAGAAATAGACAGGATGAAGATAGGTAAAAGGTAAAGGTAAATGTCCCCTGTGCAAGCACCGGGTCATTCCTGACCCATGGGGTGACGTCACATCCCGACATTTTCTAGGCAGACTTTGTTTGCTGGGTGGTTTGCCAGTCCCTTCCCCAGTCATCTTCCCTTTACCCCCAGCAAGCTGGGTACTCATTTTACCGACCTCGGAAGGATGGAAGGCTGAGTCAACCTTGAGCCGGCTACCTGAAACCGACTTCTGTCGGGATCGAACTCAGGTTGTGAGCAGAGCTTTTGTCTGCGGTACTGCAGCTTAATGCTCTGCGCCAAGGGGCTCTTTTAAGGATGAATACAGCAGATATTTATAGCAGATATTTATAGCCTCCCCGCTGCTGGTCAAATCCTAGTGTGGACAGCTGGCATCGCAATTTACAAACATTTTTACCTGACAAGGAACACATGAAGCTGCCTTATACTGAATCAGACGCTTGGTCCATCAAAATCAGTATTGCCTACTCAGACCGGCAGCAGCTCTCCAGGGTCTCAGGCTGAGGTCTTTCACATCACCTACTTGCCTAGTCCCTTTCACTGGAGATGCCGGGGATTGAACCTGGGACCTTCTGCATGCCAAGCCGATGTGCTGCCATTGAGCCACAGCTCCTCCCCTAGTTCTAGGGAGGCATCCCATAACCCTAATTCCTCCCCAGTCCAGTCTGCTGTACACTTTTTGGGGTAATCAATTTGAAGCCCAAAGAGTTCTGGCAGTAAGATTAATTTGGGTTGAATGGAAAAGATTTTGCCCCCCTAACTCAACTACACCAGCATGGTGTAGTGGTTAAGAGCTGTGGTTTGGAGTGGTGAAGTCTAATCTGGGGAACCGAGTTTGATTCCCCCCTCCTCCACATGAGCGGCGGCTAATCTGGTGAACTGGATTTGTTTCCCCACTCCGACAGACAAAGCCTGCTGGGTGAACTTCGGCTAGTCACTCTCTCTCAGCCCCATCTACCTCACAGGGTGTCTGTTGTGGGGAGGGGAAGGGAAGGTGATTGTAAACCGGTTTGATTCTCCCTTAAGTGGTAGAGAAAGTCAGCATATAAAAACCAACTTTTCTTCTTCTACTCAGTAAGTTCAAAGGGATCAGGCTGACCTCTTCTCAATATTCCAGTATTTTGGAGATGAGCAGGTTTCTTAGGAGTCAGCAGGGGAAAATTATTAGGTCTCCTTGTAGTTGGTAGGTGCACGCTGTGGTACATTCGTTCCCAATCCCAGCTGCCCTCCCCACTTACATTCTTCTCAAGAGAGAATTCACACTTTTTCTTTTCTGTGGTTTGTGGTGGGTTTTTTTTTTAAATGTGGTCCGCTTCATTAATGTTAGTGTGGCAAATTAGTTAAAAAAGACATGATATCGTGGTCCAATAAAAACATTTCCTTTTTGGGTTGTATTTCAGTAGTACAAATGAATATTTTACCAAGACTGTCGTTTTTGTTTCAGAACTTACCAATAGTTATACAAACAAAATATTTTGACATGTGGAGGAAGGACTTGTTGAATTTTGTTTGGCAAGGGAAAAAATCTAGAATTGCCTACAAATATTTGGTTGACTCTAAAGAAAGAGGAGGATTTGCTTTTCCAAATTTAAATTGTATGCGGAAGCATCGGCTTTGGTATGGCTAAAGGACTGGATTCAATTAAAGAATACACGTTTACTAGATTTAGAAGGTTTTGATAATAGATTTGGGTGGCATGATTACTTACAGTACGATAAACTTAAAAATCATACAGCTTTTCAACATCATATTGTAAAATCTTCCTTAACAAAAACTTGGTTAAGATATAAACATTTTTTAGAAACCAGAACACCACTATGGATCTCAACACAAGAAATGCTAACATTAAGACCACTGAGACCATCTCAATTTGTAACATACCAGGACCTTTTGTTATGGGAAAACAATAAATGTGCCTTAAAAGATCATGAAGACTTGAAAGAACATTTGACTTGGTTTCAATATCATCAGATAAAATCTGTATATATACAGGATATGAAAATAGGTTTTACCAGAGATAAATCAACTTTACAACAAATGTTATTGGAGAGTAATGATCATTTAATTTCAAAGATGTATAAGATGTTGCTGATAATATACATAGAACAAGACCAAGTCAAACCTACAATGATAACTTGGGCACAGGCATTGGGTCATAATATTCCTTTGAGTAGATGGGAAAGACTGGTTAAGAGACATGAAATGTATACTTTCACAATCGTTAAAAGAGAATATTTATAAGATGATCTAGATGGTATTTGACGCCAAAAAAGTTAGCCAAAATGTATGGAACAATGTCACCAAACTGTTGGAAATGTCAAGAGGAGGTTGGTTCTTTTTATCATGTTTGGTGGCTATGTGAGAAAGCCAAGAACCTCTGGGACATGATTTATAATGAATTAAGACTGATACTACAACAAAATATCCCTAAAACACCAGAAATGATGTTGTTAAGTATTATACTGGAAACAATATTGACTCAGAGATCTTTTTTGATGTATGTTACTACTACTGCAAGATTGGTTTATGCAGCAAAATGGAAACTCTGAGATACCGGACAAGACTGGCTGGATAAATAAAATGCTGGAACTAGCAGAAATGGCTAAACTTACTGCATTCGTAAATCAAAAGGAAAATGTGGAATTTATGGGAGAATGGGAGACATGAACAACTTACTGTGTAAATGAATTTAACTTGGGAAATATTAATGGTTATGTTTTGATCTAATTCAGTTGATCAAAGTAGAAAAATATTACTGTTATAATTTAGGTTATAAGATGGTGTGATATATAGTTAAACTTATAAATGAAATATTATAATGAATTAGA
Source organism: Euleptes europaea (assembly GCF_029931775.1). Classification (NCBI taxonomy): domain Eukaryota; kingdom Metazoa; phylum Chordata; class Lepidosauria; order Squamata; family Sphaerodactylidae; genus Euleptes; species Euleptes europaea. Next base: position 25,558 of record NW_026612161.1, read on the forward strand.
ACTTAATTACAAAGGGAAGTACAGATACATTAAATAGATAGAGGAGGTTGAGAGGAGAAGTCAACAAGAGAATTGTTTGTAGTGATTAGATAAAGTCTGCCTATGTTATACAATTATGTTAACTGAATGATGAAACTCAATGTGATTTAAGTGGAAAATAATAAAAATTTATTAAAACAAATTAATGAGGCATGCCGTTTTTAATTGTGTATAAAGCTGTAAGAAAGCAATCCTCTTGCAGATGCTGGAGACGGGTGCCTCGTGCCCCCACCGATGCCCAGGATTGAACCAGACCCACTTTGCCCAGATTCATGATGAGGGTCAGATTAGTACAAGAGCCAGAGTGTTCACTGATGACTGCGTGGATCTGGATTCAAATCCACACTAGGCTTGGAAGTCCTTTGGAAGCAAGATAGTTGAAAGGATTCAATGTGGGGGAGGCATTCGTAGAAGAAATGTGTTCAACAAGTTTGGAAATCTCAGGACTTCCTTTTTTGTCGTTCTACTTTATTGAAATATACAAAGTATTACAGAATATACCAAAATATGAAAATATGAAAGAAAACATAATGCACAAAGAAAGAAATAGTGAAAAAGATAAAGAAAAGAGGTAAAAAGTAAAAAAATATAAGATAATACAATAATACAGAGACCAACTTCCAACTCTCTTCATACAAAACAAAATACTACATCTATAATTTCTTTTGTGAATAACAGTTTAGTTTTAACTGTTTTTACTTTAAATTTTCATTTAACTATTTCCATCTTAGTCAACACTTCGGTAAATTTATGTTCGAAACCCTAAAGTCATATTTTGTCCCTAAAATACTGATTTATATATATTGACCATATCATTCAACATACCATCAACAGCAGAGGGCAGAGCCAGCAACTGAGTGAGCGATCAGCTGTATGTTCTCAACATGCAAATGTTGCACTGCATGACTGCGGTAACACAACACTAATTAATGCCTCCCCACTTGGATGGAAGACAGGACTCTATTTGCCAACGCATTTAGAGTTTTCAGAGGGATGTGAGAACTATGATATATATGTTGGGCCTACAATAGTTCCAAAATATTGTCGAAGGCTTTCACGGTCAGAGTTCATTGGTTCTTGTAGGTTATCCGGGCTGTGTAACCGAGGTCTTGGAATTTTCTTTCCTGACGTTTCGCCAGCAACTGTGGCAGGCATCTTCAGAGTAGTAACACTGAAGGACAGTGTCTCTCAGTGTCAAGTGTGTAGGAAGAGTAATATATAGTCAGAAAGGGGTTGGGTTTGAGCTGAGTACTGTCCTGCAAAAGTAATGTGCTAATCATTGTCATGTAAGTATCAAGATAATGTGCTAATGAAGGTATGGTATGTTAATATGGAACCATTGTATCCTGAAGTGAGATCACTTCAGGATACAATGGTTCCATATTAACATACCATACCTTCATTAGCACATTATCTTGATACTTACAGGACAATGATTAGCACATTACTTTTGCAGGACAGTACTCAGCTCAAACCCAACCCCTTTCTGACTATATATTACTCTTCCTACACCCTTGACACTGAGAGACACTGTCCTTCAGTGTTACTACTCTGAAGATGCCTGCCACAGTTGCTGGCGAAACGTCAGGAAAGAAAATTCCAAGACCACGGTTACACAGCCCGGATAACCTACAAGAACCTACAATAGTTCCATTCATACTTTATGTTCTGTGTTTTATACTGTAAAATGTGTAAATAATTGATGAGGTGCAGTTGGTTCAGGGTGTGTGTGTGTTATTGTTCTAATTGTTGATAGACTTGGTAATTTTTAATTAATTTTTATGAACAAAAATCATCCTGCCTCATGTGACAATAAACGACTATGGAAAGCATGGGGTGATCCCCTCCCACAAGCAGGATTTGATGAAACTGAATCCCCCACTGCTAAAACTCTCTTTTCTATTTTGAAAGATGTACTCTGTCGCTTTGATCTTTCTCTTGACAGATGTCATGGCCAGTGCTATGATGGAGCATCGAATGTTGCTGGACATTCTAGTGTATTGGCTCTTGTAAAGGCTGAGGAGCCAAGACCAGTATATATTCATTGTTTTGCACATGTTGTGAACTTGGTGGTACATGAAATGTTACTATGCATAGAAATTTCCTGAGTGAGTTATCTGACATGATCACCTTTGTGAAAAATTCACCAAAATGTCTCGCTTTGTTTAAACACTTTCAGCAAGCAGAGAAAATAAACCAGAGACACTTTTGCCTCACTAGGTTGACTGTTACAGTCAGTGGCTTCAAATTATAGGGAGAAAGGTTTCTCCCTGTCTACTCACTCCGTACCCTGCATAATTTTATATACCTCTACCATATCTCCCCTTAATCACCTTCTTTCTAAGCTAAACAGCCCTAAGCATTTTAACTGCTCCTCATAGGACAATTGCTGTAGCCTCCTGATCATTGTGGTTGCTCTTTTCTGCACCTTCTCAAGCTCTGCAATATCCTTTTTGAGATGTGGTGACCAGAACTGTACCCAGAACTGTATTCTAGGTGTGGTATCTCCATAGATTTGTATAAGGGCAGTACGATAGTAGCAGCTTTATTCTCTATTCCTTATGTAATTATGGCCAGCATGGACTCTTCTGAGGAGAGAGGAGATCCTTGGGCAAAAACAGATGGATATGCACGAAGCTTGTGTAGATTTGTTACTTACTTCATGCTACAATTACTGCTGCTTGTGTTTGGTCATTTGGACACATTAAACAAAACTGTTCGAGAAAGTAATCTACAGTTCTATCAAGCAGAGTTTCTCCTTGCTTCTGCAAAGGAGAGTACAAAGCAACTGCGGAACAACTTTGAACAGTTCTGGACTAGTCACAGTCATGAGTACAGAAGACTAAGATGTAGAGAGTCCTACTGTTCTTAGGTGCAGAAAGCCTGCATGATGTGTTGATGCCGGGTGTGATCCTCACCAGTTTCAATCTCTTAAGGATTTCTACAGGAAAATCTCTTATGAAGTCGTTGCTAATATGTACAGCAATTTACACAAACACTTTTTTTTAGATGTGTCGCAGAATTGAAGTTTGCCATAGGAGAGGATGATAGTACATATATTCTAAACTTTTACAAAACTGACTTGGATGCTGCCCAACTACAGGTTCATTGAGATGTTCTTGGATATTGCAAGGGAGAAGAAAGTCACTTTCAGCTCTTTGTGATGTGATTGATCTATTCAGCGGAGAACAAGGCAAATGTCTGCAACCGCTACTTACCAGAATTAGCTAAGCTTATCAGAATAGCCCTCACATTACCTGTTTCCTCCCGTGCCTCAGAAAGGTCATTCTTATGCCTCTATAGAATAAATACCTTTCTACTGTCAAGCATGAGACAGGCAAGGCTCAATCACATGGCTCTTCTTCATGGTCATAAACATATATCTCAGGAAACAGATCTCAGTGTTATTGCTAATGAGTTCATTAAAAGAACATCAATTAGGGGCAATCATTGTCATTATTTTTCGAATTCTGTCTTGGCAAGCGTAGTTTCCCTGTTTCTCTATGGGCAAGCGTGGCCTCCCTTATTGTCAATGGGCAAGCATGGTCATTATTTTTCGAATTCTGTCTTGGCAAGCGTAGTTTCCCTGTTTCTCTATGGGCAAGTGTGGCCTCCCTTATTGTCAATGGGCAAGCATGGTCATTATTTTTCGAATTCTATCTTGGCAAGCGTAGTTTCCCTGTTTCTCTATGGGCAAGCATGGCCTCCCTTATTGTCAATGGGCAAGCGTGGTTTGCCTTATTCTCAGTTGGCAAATGTGGGCTGCCTCATTTTGCATTGGCAAGGGTGTTTTGCCTAAGTCTCTATGGGCAATCATGCATTCCCTATGGGCAATCATTGTGCTTAGTTTTCGGATTCTCTCTTGTCAAGCGTAGTTTCCCTGTTTGTCTATGAGCAAGCGTGGCCTCCCTTATTGTCAATGAGCAAGCATGGTTTGCCTTATTCTCAGTTGACAAGCGTGTGTTCCCAAGGGTGTTTTGCCTGAGTCTCTATTGGCAATCATGCTTTCTTCATGGGCAATCATGCATTCCCTATGGGCAATTGTTGTGCTTAGTTTTTGGATTCTCTCTTGGCAAGCGTAGTTTCCCTGTTTGTCTATGGGCAAGCGTGGCCTCCTTTATGGTCAATGGGCAAGCATGGTTTGCCTTATTCTCAGTTGGCAAGCGTGTATTCCCTTATTGTGTATTAGCAAGGGTGTTTAGCCTGAGTCTCTATGGGAAATCATGCTTTCCCTATGGGCAATCACTGGCCTTAGCTTTTGAGGTTCTGTATTGGCAAGTGTAGTTTCCCTGTTTCTCTATGGGCAATCATGCATTCTTTATGGGCAATCATGGTGCAATCTTTTTGGATTCTCTATTGGCAACATAGTTTCCCTGTTTCTTTGTGGGCAAGCGTGGCCTCCCTTATTGTCAGTGGGCATGCGTGGTTTGCCTTATTTTCAGTTGGCAAGTGTGTATTCCCTTACTGTGTATTGGCAAGGGTGTTTTGCCCGAGTCTCTATTGGCAATCATACATTGTCTATTGGCAATCATGTATTTCCTAAGGGCAATCATGCATTCCCTATGGGCAATCGCTGTCCTTTGTTTTACTACGTCCCAAAAAATTCCACCCCTACAAAAAAAAAAATGAGGCCCGACCTGGGTGGCTCAGGATGATGTCCTCCAATCTCGGAAGCTCAGCAGGGTGGGTCATGGTCATGGTTAGTCCTTGGATGCGAGACACCCACCACCCCCAGGAAGCCCAGGTTCCCCAGGCAGAGGCAGGCTATGGCAGACCACCTCTGCTAGTCTCTTGCCTTGAAAACCCTGCTACTGGGTCACCATAAGTCGGCTGTGACTTGATGGCACTTTGCACACAAAGAGAAAAATGGTGCCAGTTATTGGCTGGTCTTGGAGCTGCCCTTCCCAGGCAAGCTGCTAGAGAGAGGAGTAACTGCTTTGCTCCAGACCCTTTCCAGTTTGTTTTCAGATTGGGCTACGGGAGGCAGATGGGCTCTGCTGGGCTGAGTTGACGCCCTCCGTCTGAAAGTAGTCAAAAGTCATGCCTCCTCCTTCTTGCTACTGGGCTGATCAAGCAGGGCTCTTCTCACAGTCTTCAATCTCCAGCAATTTCCCCAGCCAGAGATAGCGACTCTATCCGATAGGGCAGAATCACATCAGACTCCAGGAAGCGACCAAGGTTGGCATTTTGATTTGAGGAACAGGGAATGTGTTACTGGAATGCAGATTTCCAATGCATTCCTAAAGCTACTTGGCTGGGAGTCAGCCCCATTGAATAGGCCTCAGGAAGGTTCCAAAAATATTTTCTGGTAGGGTATGAGCTTTCGTGAGCCACAGCTCACTTCTTCAGATCTGTGGCTCACGAAAGCTCATACCCCACCAGAAAATATTTTTGTTAGTCTTTAAGGTGCTACTGGACTCTTTCCCTTTTCTACTACTGCAGACTAACACGGCTACCCACTGTGCAGAAAAGTAGTAAGGGAGACAAACAATTTGATTAATACCAAAGTAAATATGGACCCAGCTTTTTGTTTATTAGGAATTCCTAGAGATAATATGAATAAGAATGATAGAGTCATATGCCAATATACTTTTGCTGCAGCTAGGATGGTTATTGCTAAATCCTGGAAGCTTGTAAATAGACCTCTAATTAAGGACTGGAGAGAAAAACTATGGTTATATATGCGGATGGCTAAATTAACGGATTCCCTGCATGGGAAGGATGTGGAAGATTTTAAAACTATGTGGTCAAAAGCATTCACATACTGGGATAAACTGGCAAAAATGAATTTTATTTGTATAGTGAACAAGTTGTAGATTCAGTTTTGTAATTCAAATTATTGATAAAACAATCTATTAATAAACTGTTTAGACACTTCTCCGGAAGTTCAACACGGTGGTGGGAGGGATTAAGGGTACACTGGTGGAGGGAGGTGGGAATTTAACGGATAATTGTAATAAGAATGTAATAACTGTATGTTTGGGGGTTTTTCTGTGAATTTCTTTATAGATATATCATTCTTATTATGTAGCTATCTATATCGTTATACGTTTTGTTTTTTGTTTTTATATCCTTTGTTGTTTGTATTTTGTCTTTTCCTTTTGTTTGAAAATTTATTAAAAATCTTTAATAATAATAATTTAAAAAGCATCGAAGAACCCACAGAGGGAAGAAGCCTTTTGAATGCTCAGAGTGTGGAAAGAGATTCAATTGCAATGGCAATCTTCACAAACATCTAAGAACTCATACAGTGGAGAATGCTCAGAGTGTGGATAGAGATTAAGTCAGCGTGGCAGTCTTCAAGAACATCCAAGAACCCACAGAAGGAGAAAACATGTTACCGCTTAGCTTGGGAAAAGAGTATCAGTGCTGGGACCGTGGAAAGAGATTTAGCCATGATTGAAACCCCCAATAGATCTCACAGGGAAAAGAGCAAGGATGGGTTCTGTAGGTGGAAGGAGATTCACGACCAGCTCCTATCTCCTTCTGCATTGAAGATTCCATGCAGGGGAGGAACCTCAGAAATGTTCAATGTGTGGCAACAGTTTGAGGCAGAGATCTCACCTTCATGTTCCTCAGAGAATCCACATAATTGGTTCGGATGTGGATCTTTGAACAGTAACTCAAATAAGGGTTCTTCTAGTGGTTGCCATTCTCTGTTAAACTAGATACTTTAGTTATCTGCCAAATGAACTTTTTCTGACACCTGCAAAACCGGCGAAAACATTTGTTTTCCAAATCGTATGAAGAAATAGACAGGATGAAGATAGCAGATATTTATAGCCTCCCGCTGCTGGACAAATCCTAGTGTGGACAGCTGGCAACCGCAATTTACAAACATTTTTACCTAACAAGGAACACATGAAGCTGCCTTATACTGAATCAGACCCTGGTCCATCAAAATCAGTATTGCCTACTCAGACCGGCAGTGGCTCTCCAGGGTCTCAGGGTCTTTCACATCACCTACTTGCCTAGTCCCTTTCACTGGAGATGCCGGGGATTGAACCTTGGACCTTCTGCATACAAAGCAGATGCTCTGCCATTGAGCCACAGCCCCTCCCCTAGTTCTAGAGAGGCATCCCGAAAGAGGCATCCTCCCCAGTCCAGCCTGCTGTATACTTTTTGGGGTCACCACTTTGAAGCCCAAAGAGTTCTGGCAGTAGGATTAATTTGGGTTGAATGAAAAAGATTTTGCCCCCCTAACTCAACTACACCAGCATGGTGTAGTGGTTAAGAGCTGTGGTTTGGAGTAGTGGAGTCTGATCTGGAGAACCGAGTTTGATTCCCCACTCCTCCACACGAGCGGTGGAGGCTAATTTGGCGAACTGGATTTGTTTCCCCACTCCTACAGACGAAGCCAGCTGGGTGAACTTGGGCTAGTCACTCTCTCTCAGCCCCATCTACCTCACAGGGTGTCTATTGTGGGAGGGGAAGGGAAGGTGATTGTAAGCTGGTTTGATTCTCCCTTAAGTGGTAGAGAAAGTCAGCATATAAAAACCAACTCTTCTTCTACTACTCAGTAAGTTCAAAGGGATCAGGCTGACCCCCTCTCAATATTCCAGTATTTTGGAGATGAGCAGGTCCCCTAGGAGTCGGCAGGGAAAAATTATTAGGTCTCCTTGTAGTTGGTAGGTGCACACTGTGGGTCATTTGTTCCCAATCCCAGCTGTCCTCCCCACTTACATTCTCCTCAAGAGATAATTCACTTTTATTTTCTGTGGTTTGTGGTGGGTTTTTTTAAAAAATGTAGTGGGCTTCATTAATGTTAGTGTGGCATGCCTTTTTTAATTGTGTATAAAGCTGTAAGAAAGCAATCCTCTTGCAGATGCTGGAGACGGGTGCCTTGTGTCCTTATTGATGCCCAGGATTGAACCAGACCCACTTTGCTCTCATTCATGATGGGGGCCAGTGTGTTGACTTACGACTGCATGGATCTGGGTTCAAATCCACACTAGGCCTGGAAGCACATTGGAAGCAAGATAGTTGTAAAGATTCAATGTGGGGGAGGCATTCGTTCAACAAGTGTGGAAATCTCAAGACCTTTTTGGTTGTTATTCTACTTTATTGAAATATAGAAAGTATTACCGAATATACCAAAATATGAAAATATGAAAAAGAAACATAATTCACAAAGAAAGGAAAAGTGAAAAAGATAATGAAGAGGTAAAAAGTAAAAAATATAAGATAATACAATAATACAGAGACCGACTTCCAACTCTCTTCATACAAAACAATATATATATATATATATATATATATATATATATATATATATATATATATATATATATATATATATATATATATATATATATATATATATATATAATTTCTTTTGTGAATAACACTTTAGTTTTATCTGTTTTTACTGTAAATTTTCATTTTCCCAAGCCAGAGATGGAGACCCCGTCCGATGGGGGAGAATCACAACAGTCTCCAGGAAGTGACCGAGAAACTGGGAACACGTTACAGGAACATAGATTTCCAGTGCAATCCTAAAGCCACTTTGCTGGGACTGGGAGCGAGCCCCATTGAATAAATCTGAGCAGGGTTCCGACGAGACCAGCTTTTGGATCGCTTAGCGTGATCTGGCTTGGCTTGGCTTTAGTTTTCTTTTCCCCGACTCAGCCGTGCTGTTGTCCGAACAGCCTGGGGATCCCCCAGAAGCGCCTGTGCGGAGTTACTCCCGAGTAATCCCACTGAGCTGCACGGGGCGTAACAAACGGCAGCCTGGCCGCCCATCCTCATGCAAAGAGCAGGCAGCCCCTTTTCCCCTTCATCTGCAGCACCGAAGGGGTTAAACCGCCGGAGCTGTTTCCTAGAGCGGCCGAGCGAGGGGGCGGGAGGGACGCGGAAGCGGAAAGGCTCCCTTCCGAGTGGGGGGGCGGGGCTGGAGGGAGGGATTGCAAAGGGGCTTCAGCGAGGCATCGGCAGGCCAAAGCCCCGCAGCCGGATCCTGGGGCGGTCTACTCACGAGTAAGTCGTGGCAGAGGAGTGGGGAATCAGCTTCTCCCACCTTGGAAGAGAGAAGCGCGGCTCTCACGAGTGCTGTGGATGGGGGGGGGGATTCGGTTTAAATCGTTTTCAAATGCGGCCCCTCCGCTACTAAACAAATTCCACCCCTACAAAAACAAAAACGAGGCCTGACCTGGGAGGCCCAGGATGATGTCCTCCAATCCCGGGAGCTCAGCAGGGTGGGTCATGGTTAGTCCTTGGATGGGAGACACCCCACCACCACCCCCAGGAAGCCCAGGTTCCCCAGGCAGAGGCAGGCGATACCAGACCACCTCTGCTAGTCTCTTGCCTTGAAAACCCTGCTGCTGGATCACCATAAGTCGGCTGTGACTTGACGGCCCTTTGCACACAAACAGAAAAATGGTGGTGCCAATTATTGGCTGGTCTTGGAGCTGCCCTTCCCAGGCGAGCTGCGAGAGAGAGGAGTAACTGCTTTGCTCCAGACCCTTTGCAGTCTGCTTTCAGACGGGGCTACGGGAGGAGGTGGGCTCTGCTGGGCTCCGTCTGAAAGTAGTCAAAGGTCAGGCCTCCTCCTTGTTGCTACTGATCTGATCAAGCAGGGCTCTTCTCACGGTCTTCAATCTTCAGGAATTTCTCCAGCCAAAGATGGTGACTCTATCCGATGGGGCAGAATCACATCAGTCTCCAGGAAGCGACCAAGGTTGGCATTTTGATTTGAGGAACAGGGAACATGTTACTGGAACGCAGATTTCCAATGCAGTCCTAAAGCCACTTGGCTGGGAGTAATAAGCCCCATTGAATAGGCCTCAGGAAGGTTCCAATTAGGGGATGTACTAAAACTAGGTTTGCCCAACAGCGCTTGCCCATAGACGATGCGTAGCTCCCAACAGAGAATGCATGCTTACCCATTGGGAATAGTGGAAACCATACTTGCCAATAGGAAATAATGACACCACGCTTGCCAATAGGGAACTGATAGACTACGCTTGCCAATAGGGAACTGTTAGACCACGATTAGACTACGCTTGCCAATAGGGAACTGTTAGACCACGCTTGCTAATAGGAATTGATGACACCATGCTTGCCAATAGGGAAGTGTTAGACTAAGCTTGCCAATAGAGAACTGTTAGACCACGATTAGACCATTCTTGCCAATAGGGAACTGTTAGACCACGCTTGCCATTAGGAATTAATGACACCATGCTTGCCAATAGGGAACTATTAGACCACGCTTGCCAATACAGAACTGCTAGACCATGCTTGCCAATAGGGATTAATGACACCACGCTTGCCAATAGGGTTCTGTTAGACCAAGCGTGGTCTAACACTTCCCTATTTGCAAGCGTGGTTTCATTAATTCCTATTGGCAAGCATAGTCTCACTGTTCTCTCTTGGCAAGTGTGGTTTCCACTATTCCCAATTGAAGCGGATCAATGCTTTTCAGTGCCTATGCTTTTAGAACCGACCCCTATGAAGACAATCAAGCCTGTATTACGATATGTAAAGGAGAAAGTACTAAGACTGGAAGTAGATCAATTGGATTAAAATGTCAATTTGAAAAGTATCTATATCAAAAGGGATTGATTGATATTCAATGTTGCCCTACTAATGAAATGGTGGCAGATATTTTGACTAAGCCATTGACAACAGAGAAATTTGTACACTTTCGTGAACTGTTGAATATGATTGATCCTAATGTGACAAATTTTGATGATTAATGATGTCATTGTTTATGTGAACTGAAATGATTAGATCTTGAAGAAGGGGTGTTATAATAGTCAAGATCTAAATTTAGTCATTATGGGGTTAATGTATTTGTTTAGCAACATCATAGACCTGACCTCGAAGTGTAATCTGGCATTTAGCCGATCCTATGTATTATTTGGTGTGTTTGAGAAACTGATTTGCCAATTTGAATTACGTCATTGTTTGAGTTGGTTAACGAGCTCAATTGGTTTCCTGTAGAGATTTCAGTAAAATGGCTAATTTGTAACTCAGTCATATAGCCACTTGCCAGCCGTGCCTATTTGCTTGTTGGTATGTAACCTAATGTTTTAGTAAGCCAACTATGTAGAGTTTAGGAGTTTATTATTTTATCAGGAATTTCCCGTTTTACCTTTTCCCCTATAGACTAGATAAAGTTTGTTACTTTGATTAATAACTACCGTCTCAGCGTTATTATTTTCAACAAATGGTAGCAGAGCATGGTTGCCTTTTTTTTTGATGGTTGTTATTTACCTCGTTATCTATGGTGTTTGCACTGAAAGTTTTTCGGCAGTCTGAGAAGTTTTTCCTTTGCCGGAAGATAAGAAGGCATTTGCAAACTTTCCTTATACTCAATCTGTTTATGTTCATGAAAGAAAAAAAGAAGATGTGAGTGACCAAGCACTGACAAAGGAAGATGAAGAACAGCACCTACAAACAACAAAACTCTACATTATGGACCACGAACCTGACACAAATGAAGAGCCAGAAGGGGCCACAGAGCCAGAAGGGGCTACAGAAGCCAAAGAGTCAAGCATCAGGCAGTCAGGCAGAACAACCAAAGGGATTCCACCAAACAGACTTTCCTGTTTTGCTAGAACAGAGACTGTATCGGAGCCTTCCACATGGGAAGACATAATAAGTATGCAAGAGGAAGGGCTTGTTGAGTTGAAATATTGCTGCACAGGGAAAATGATTGCCGATATACTTACAAAGCCTCTCCCAAAAGACAAGTTTAAAGGTCTATGCCAGAACCTCAATCTTGTAGACTTTGTACGCTAGACCTTGAGAAGGGGTGTTGGAAATACAATGTCTAGTGCACAAAGATTGATTAAAGAAAGGAAGATCAGCAGGGAGCAGCAAGTGTAAGAGTTAGATAGATAGGTTGTGATCCTTCTCCCTTCTCTTCCTGTATTCTTGTTTGTTCCCATAATGCACCCCTCCTCTTCCTTCTAGTTACAGTGAAAGAGAGGAGTAACAGGCCGCATGTTACCCTGTTAGTTATGGACCCTAGTTAGAAATAAGCCTGTCTCTCAGTCGTTTACCAAGTTTGTGATTTCTGAATAAACTCACTTTGTTTAGTCCTTAATCAGATTCAGGATCATTCTTAAGAAAAACCCCATTTCCTTCACTTGGACCCTGATATCTGTCTGACCGTCTCTCCCCCTATATTCTGCCACGACGCTTCCCTCACTTTATGTCAGGCCTGTATTTCAGTTAGTATCGTTTTCTCACCAACTCGCCTTTCAAGGATTGTTGTTCATTCCTAAACTCTTTGAAGCCGACAGTGGTCTGTGAGAACGGAGGCGCCTCTGGGCTGTTTGTAATCTGTAATCTCCTGAAATTGTACTGTTCTGCTGAATGTTTGTTTCCATGCTTTTATATTGTCAAGTGCTAGCCAGTTTGCTCCATTGCTGTCTTTGGTTCTTATGCTCTGCTGACCTATGCTACCAGTAAACCATCTTCTTTGGACATTTTCGTCTCTTGCTGTGGTTTGTGGTTTTCATTAGGACAAGTGCTGACACATGAGCAGGGTCTTCTGCAGGTGTCAACCTGCAAATGGGCAAAATCAACAGCTGTCTGTGCACGTGACTTTTCTGTTGTGACCCCCACAATATGGATCGGCCTGCCTGAGGAGGTCAGGAAGACACCCACTCTCCTGGCTTTCCGCAGTAGGGTGGCAGTGTACAAAACTATTCCCCAAGTTACTTGGCCAAATGGTTAGCAATTGTCTTCTATACTACTGTGTACTGCTTGCTGTAAATTGGTTCCTACGCTGCAGTTTTGCATCATGTGCTGTGTCTTGTTAACATTTATTCTTTGCTTCTGTTTTTTAGATTTCTGGTTGGTTCTACAACCCAAATCCTATTTACTGGTTTCTTGAATGTCCCGTTCTGTTGATTGTATAGACTCACTTGCTGCAATCCATTTTGACTCCCAGGGAGCAAAGCAGAGATAAGGGAAATGGAAAAATGCATGGCTTAATTTGTTAGCTAAATTGGTGACCGTTGTGGGAGCAGAAAGCCAGGGTTTGAATTTTGTAAAGTAAAATAAATTCTCAGCCATGGTGGTCGTCAGGAGCCCAGAACGACGTGATCACAGGGGCATGAATCAGACATGCTGACTGGCTGCCCCACATGCTGTGGATTTTGGCTGGCTCTCCCCCCTCCTGGCCATGTGCCATTTACCTGGGTGCTCACTACTTCGTCCTGCTCCTCTTCATCCCAGCAGCCTTTTTGCTATCCTCTGGAGAGGTCAGATGCACCTCTGCCCCGACCCTCTGCTAGACAGAGCTATTGCCTGTTGTATGAAGCCAAAGGAGAGACAGCCATAGTTAAGCCGTCACCAGTCCTTTTGTCCCCGGCTACAGTTGCCTCTAGACCAGGAGTGTCGAACTCGTTTATTATGAGGGTTGAATATGACATAAATGTCTCTTTGTCAGGCTGGGCCATGTGTACCGTAAAATTTAATGCAAGATACCGGAGATACAAACTTTTATAGTAGACACAGGCAAAGCCAATTAATGATATTATTTTTTACTTAAAATACAAACATTTTTTACTTAAAATACAAACACTATAACACTCTTCCGGTATTTTCTTGTATTTAACAGTCTCTGATCATTGACACCTTGGAACTGGGGTGTGTGTGTCTGCCTCAACTGGTTCGCGGGCCGGATAAGAGCTCTTGAGGGTCCAAATCCGGCCCCCGGGCCATATGTTTGACACCCCTGCTCTAGACAGACTGATCCCCAGATGTGGAAGGCCAAGCTCATACCTTCCACAATGGGTTTACTTTCCAGAAAGCCAGTGTGGTATAGTGGTTAGGAGTGGATGACTCTGGTGAATTGGGTTTGATTCCCCACTCCTCCAGGTGAATCCTGCTGGGTGATCTTAGGCTAATCTCCCTTCTCTCTGAACTCTTTCAGCTCCACCTACCTCACAAGATGCCTTTTATAGAAGACACAGAAGGGAGAGGAAGGGAAGGCGATTGTAAACCATTTTGAGAGTCCTTAAAATTAAAAAGAGAAGGTGGGGTGAAAAAACTCAGGTTAAAGCTTATGCAGATGATTTAGTATGTTTTTTAACTAACCCTAATTGCCAAGTTGCAAATTGGAACAATACCATTGAGGTCTATGGAAATGCTTGCAGGATTCAGGATAAATAGAAATTAGACAAAAATTTTGGTTAAAAATATGACTCTATCACAACAAAGAGAACTGATTAGCAAAACTGGATTTCGTATCGAAAGTAAAGTAAGATATTTAGGAATTTGGTTAACTTCAAATAATTTAAATTTGTTTCAGAATAATTATGTTAAAATCTGGCAAAACATAGTAAGGGATTTTAAAAAGTGGGAGAAGTTGCCGCTATCGCTTTGGTGTCGGATCTCAGTAATCAAAATGATGGTTTTGCCCAAAATGCTTTTTCTATTTCAGAATTTGCCGATCATAAAAGGAGTAAAAAAATTTAAACAATGGAAGAAAGAAATTTTGAATTTTTTGGGGTAAGGAAAGGCACAGGATAGCGTATAATAATTTAATTGAGCTAAAAGAATCAGGAGGTTTAGGGCTCCCAGATTTGAAAATGTATTATGAAGCAACCTGTTTTGGTTGGTTAAAGAACTGGATTTTATTAGAAAACCTTAGGTTATTAGAACTGGAAGGCTTTAATCTAAGAGATGGTTTGCAGGCATATTTGTGGTATGAAAAGGATAAGGTAAATAAAGATTTTAATCAACATATTATTAGGGCCAGCCTATTACAAGTTTGGAAAAGACATAAGAGATTTTTAGAAAATAAAATTCCAGGCGGCTCAATCCTATTGAAGCATTTATGAAAAGAGGAAACCAACTTAATTTAGATCTGGGCAGTTATAGAGATATTACTGATTATATTAGAGAAGAGTGGCAACTTAAATCAAGAGAAGAGCTTAAAATTAAAGATTGGTTTATATATTATAAATTAAACGATATGTTCATTAAAGATAAATGTATGGGCTTTAATAGAAGTAAATCTAAATTGGAATTAACATTAAATTCAGGAAATAAAGGTTTGATAGGTAAGATGTATAGAATTTTAATAGAAATGAACCTAGAACAAGAGAGGATTAAATTAGTGATGATAAAATGGATGAGAGATTTAGGTTATAATATAGATTTAGAGGTATGGGAAACTCTATGGAAAAGAGAATATAAATTTACAGTTTGTAATGAAATAAGGGAAAACATGTATAAAATGTTTTATAGATGTTATATCACACCAGTAATGGTAAATAAAATGAGAGTAGGAAATACAGACCTATGTTGGAAATGCGGAATTGAAAGTAGAACATTTATGCACGCTTGGTGGTTTTGTAAAAAGATCAAAAAAATTTGGAGAAAGGTAGTTAAAGAAACCAATAATTTGATTAATAATAAGGTAAAACTTGATCCGGCTTTTTGTTTATTGGGGATTGTAAGGGAGAAAATCAGTAGAAGTGATAGAGTCATATGCCAATATAGTTTTGCAGCAGCGAGAATTATAATAGCAAGATCCTGGAAGCTAACAAATAGACCTGGAATTAAAGACTGGAGAGAGAAACTATGGTTTTATGTGTGAATGGCCAAATTAACAGATTCCCTACATGGGAAAGACATGGAAGAATTTAAACAATCTTGGTTAAAGGCATTTGCATATTGGGATAAACTGGCAAAGACGAATCTTACTAATTTTGTGACTGGGCTGTAGAAATAATTTTCTTTTTTCTTCTCTAAGTTTAGAAACTATTGTTGTAATATTAACCTGGTAAGACACCACACCGGACGTTCGGCACGGTGGTGGAGGGAAATAGGGGGTGTTCACTATTGGTGGGTATTAAAAGTATTATATATGGAATTATTCTTTTTCTAAACTAATGAATATAATTCAACTTTTTGTATTTTACTATTTTGTATTCCAAATAGATTGTATTATATATATATATATACACACACACACACACATACATATACACACACACACACACACACACAGAAACACATATATATTCATGTAAAAAATTTAAATTAAAAAACAACAACCTCAGATCTCCTCCTCCTCAGAACAAGCATCTCATTAAAAAGCTTGATATGCAATCTAGCGCCATGACATTAATCCTGATCCACAAACTACGACAGTGACGCTTGTTCTGATCCACTGGGGCAATCCTGAGGTACCTCAT
>NW_026612162.1:0-5000 GCF_029931775.1 Euleptes europaea
TTTAGTGTTAGGGTCAGGGTCAGGGTTGGAATTAATCCTGCACGTTTTCACAGAATACCATAGTTATGTCAGAGACCATGACAGGGTAAAAGTTAGGGTTAGGGTTAGGGTTAGGGTTAGGGTTACGGTTACGGTTAGGGTTAGGGTTAGGGTTGTGGTCAGTGTCAGTTTTTGGGGTTTGGGTGAGGGTTAGGGTCAGGTTTTGGGGTTGGTGTTAGCGTTAGGGTCAAGGTCCGGTTCAGGGTTGGAATTAATCCTGCACATGTTCACAGAATACCATAGTTATGTCAGATACCATGACAAGGTAAGGGTACGTGTTAGGGTTAGGGTTAGGGTTAGGGTTATTGTTATTGTTAGGGTTAGGGTTAGGGTAAGGGTTAGGGTTAGGGTTAGGGTTAGGGTTAGGGTTAGGGTTCAGGGTCTAGGGTTCAGGGTTCAGGGTTCAGGGTACAGTGTTAGGGTTAGGGCTAAGGGCTGAGGGTAAGGGCTTAGGGTTAATTTAGAATTAGAGTTAGAGTTAGGGTTTGGGATAAGGGTAAGGGTTAGGGTGAGTGATAGGGATAGGGATAGGGATAGGGATAGGGATAGGGATAGGGATAGGGATTGGGATAGGGATAGGGAATAGGGATAGGTATAGGGATAGGGATAGGGATGGGGATGGGGATGGGGATAGGGATAGGGTTAGGGATAGGGATAGGGATAGGGATAGGGATAGGGATAGGGATAGGGATAGGGATAGGGATAGGGATGGGGATAGGGATAGGGTTAGGGTTTGTGTTAGGGTTACGGTTACGGTTAGGGTAAGGGTCTGGTGAAGGTTGTCGCTGTTCGGGCCTTTAAGTGCCTACACTCTTTGAAAGGATCCCTTCCTAAGAAGGGACTAGAGCGACTTTATTAGGTGGCTCTTGATAGAGCTGACCTTGAGAGTATTCCATCAGCCTGTCAGCATTACACAGACTTTCATTTTACATTACACAAACCTCTGCAGTGGCCCAGTTTGCATGATGTGTCCTAGCTCTATATGGAAGTAATCCTGAACATGTTCACAAAATACCATAGTTATGTCATTGACCATGAAAGGGTTAGGGTTAGATTAGGGTTAGGGTTAGGGTTAGGGTTTGGTGTTAGGGTCAGGGTCAGGGTCAGGGTCAGGTTCAGGGTTAGGGTTAGGGATAGGGAAAGGGAAAGGGAAAGGGAAAGGGGAAGGGAAAGGGAAAGGGTTAGGTTTAGAGTTAGGGTTTGGTGTTAGGGTTAGGGTTAGGGTTGGGATTAGGGTTAGGGTTAGGGTAAGGGTAAGGGTTAGGGTTAGGGTTAGGGTTAGGGTTAGGGTTAGGGTAAGGGTAAGGGTGAGGGTAAGGGTTAATTTAGAATTAGGGTTAGAGTTAGGGTTTGGGTAAGGGTAAGGGTTAGGGTTAGTGATAAAGATAGGGTTAGTGATAAGGATATGGATAGGGATAGGGATAGGGATTGGGATAGGGATAGGGATAGGGATAGGGATAGGGATAGGGATAGGGATAGGGATAGGGATAGGGATAGGGATAGGGTAAGGGTTAGGGTTAGGGTTAGGGTTAGGGTTAGGGTTAGGGTAAGGGTAAGGGTTAGGGTAAGGGTGAGGGTAAGGGTTAGGGTTAATTTAGAATTAGAGTTAGAGTTAGGGTTTGGGTAAGGGTAAGGGTTAGGGTTAGTGATAAGTATAGGGTTAGTGATAAGGATAGGGATAGGGATAGGGATAGGGATAGGGATAGGGAAAGAGATAGGGATAGGAGGGATAGGGATAGGGATAGGGTTAGGGATAGGGATAGGGATAGATATAGGGATAGGGATAGGGATAGGGATAGGGATAGGGATAGGGATAGGGATAGGGATAGGGATAGGGATAGGGATAGGGATAGGGATAGGGTTAGGGTTAGGGTTAGGGTTAGGGTTAGGATAAGGGTTTGGGGATAGGGTTAGGGTTAGGGTTAGGGTTAGGGTTAGGGTTAGGGTTAGGGATAGGGATAGGGATAGGGATAGGGTAAGGTGAAGGTTGTCACGGTTTGGGCCTTTAAGTGCCTACACTCTTTGAAAGTGTACCGTTAGGGTTAGGGTTAAGGTTAGGGTGAGGGTTAGGGTAAGTGTTAGGGTTAGGGTTAGTGTTAGTGTTAGGGTTAGGGTTAGGGTTAGGGTTAGAGTTAGGGTTAGGGTTAGGGTTAGGGTTAGGGTTAGGGTTAGGGTTAGGGTTAGGGTTAGGGTTAGGGTTAGGGTTAGGGTTAGGGTTAGGGTAAGGGTAAGGGTAAGGGTTAGGGTTAGGGATAGGGATAGGGTTACAGTTAGGGTTAGAGTTAGGGTTAGAGTTAGGGATAGGGATAGGGATAGGGATAGGGATAGGGATAGGGATAGGGATAGGGATAGGGATAGGGATAGGGATAGGGATAGAGATAGGGGTAGGGATAGGGATAGGGATAGGGGTAAAGATAGGGATATGAATAGGATTAGGGTTAGGGTTAGGGGGTTTGGTCTTAGGGTTAGGGTTAGGGTTAGGGTTAGGGTTAGGGTAAGTGTTAGGGTTAGGGTTAGGGTTAGGGTTAGGGTTAGGGTTAGGGTTAGGGTTAGGGTTAGGGTTAGGGTTAGGGTTAGGGTTAGGGTTAGGGTAAGTGTTAGGGTTAGGGTTAGGGTTAGGGTTAGGGTTAATGTTAGGCATAGGGTTAGGGTTAGGGTTAGGTTTGGGGTTAGGGTTAGGGTTAGGGTTAGGGTTAGGGTTAGGGTTAGGGTTAGGGTTAGGGTTAGGGTTAGGGTTAGGGTTAGGGTTAGGGTTAGGGTTAGGGTTAGGGTTCGGGTTTGGGTTTGGGTTCAGGTTCAGGTTCGGGTTCGGTTTCGGGTATGGATTCGGGTTCGGGTTCGGATTAGGCTTTGGGGTTAGGGTTAGGGTTAGGGTCAGGGTCTGGTGAAGGTTTTCGCGGTTCGGGACTTTAAGTGCCTACACTCTTTGAAAGGATCCCTTCCTAAGAAGGGATTAGAGCGACTGTATTCGGTGGCTCTTGATTGAGCTGACCTTGAGAGTATTCCATCAGCCTGTCAGCATTACAAAGACTTTCATTATACATTACACAACCTCTGCAGTGGCCCAGTTTGCATGATGTGTACTAGCTCTATAAGGAATTAATCCTGGACATGTTCACAAAGTACCATAGTTACGTCATTGACCATGACAGGGTTAGAGTTAGGGTTAGCATTCGGGTTCAGGTTCGAATTCGAGTTAGGGTTATGGTTAGGGGTAGGGTTAGGGTTAGGGTTAGGGATAGGGATAGGGATAGGGATAGGGATAGGGATAGGGATAGGGATAGGGTTTGGGTTTGGGTTTGGGTTTGGGTTAGCGTTAGAGTTAGGGTTAGGGTTTGGTGTTAGGGTTAGGGTTGGGGTTAGGGTTAGGGTTAGGGTGAGGTTAGAGTTAGGATTAGGATTAGGGTTAGGGTTAGGGTTAGGGTTAGGGTTAGGGTTAGGGTTAGGGTTAGGGTTAGATTTAGGGTTAGGGTTAGGGTAAGGGTTAGGGTTAGGGTTAGGGTTAGGGTTAGGGTTAGGGTTAGGGTTAGGGTTAGGGTTAGGGTTAGGGTTAGGTTAGAGTTAGGGTTAGAGTTAGGGTTAGGGTTTGCAGTTAGGGTTCGGGTCATGGTCAGGGTTAGGGTTAGTGTTAGGGTAAATGTTTGGTTTTTTGGTTAGGGTTAGGGTTAGGGTTAGGGTTAGGGTTAGGGTTAGGGTTAGGGTTAGGGTTAGGGTTAGGGTTAGGGTTAGGGTTAGGGTTAGGGTTAGGGTTAGGGTTAGGGTTAGGGTTAGGGTTAGGGTTAGGGTTAGGGTTAAGGTTAGGGTTAAGATTAGGGTTAGGTTTAGGGTTAGGTTTTGGGGTTAGGGTTAGTGTAAGGGTCAGGGTCAGGGTGAAGGTTGTCACGGTTCAGGCCTTTAAGTGCCTACACTTTTTGAAAAGATCCGTTCCTAAGAAGGGACTAGAGCGACTTTTTTAGGTGGCTCTTGATTGAGCTGAACTTGAGAGTATTCCATCAGCCTGTCAGCATTACACAGACTTTCATTATACATTACAGAAACCTCTTCAACGGCCCAGTTTGCATGATGTGTACTAGCTCTATATTTAATTAATCCCGCACATGTTCACAGATTACCATAGTTATGTCATTGACCATGACAGGGCTAGGGTTAGGGTTCGGGTTAGGCTTAGGGTTAGAGTTAGGGTTGGGTTAGGGATAGGGATAGGGATAGGGATAGGGATAGGGATAGGGATAGGGATAGGGATAGGGATAGGGATAGGGAAAGGGATAGGGATAGGGATAGGGATAGGGATAGGGATAGGGATAGGGATAGGGATAGGGATAGGGTTAGGGATAGGGATAGGGATATGGATAGGGATAGGGATAGGGATAGGGATAGGGATAGGGATAGGGATAGGGATAGGGATAGGGATAGGGAAAGGGATAGGGATAGGGATAGGGATAGGGATAGGGATAGGGTTAGGGATAGGGATAGGGATAGGGATAGGGATAGGGATAGGGATAGGGATAGGGATAGGGATAGGGTTAGGGTTAGAGGTTTGGTGTTAGGGTTAGGTTTAGGGTTAGGGTTAGGATTAGGGTTAAGGTTAGGGTAAGGGTAAGGGTTAGCGATAGGGTCAGGGACAGGGACAGGGACAGGGACAGGGATAGGGAAAGGGAAAGGGATAATGATAGGGATAGGGATCGGGATAGGGA
Source organism: Euleptes europaea (assembly GCF_029931775.1). Classification (NCBI taxonomy): domain Eukaryota; kingdom Metazoa; phylum Chordata; class Lepidosauria; order Squamata; family Sphaerodactylidae; genus Euleptes; species Euleptes europaea. Next base: position 4,734 of record NW_026612162.1, read on the forward strand.
TCGGCATCGGCATCGGGATAGGGATAGGGATAGGGATAGGGATAGGGATAGGGATAGGGATAGGGATAGGGATAGGGATAGGGATAGGGATAGGGATAGGGATAGGGATAGGGATAGGGATAGGGATAGGGATAGGGATAGGGATAGGGATAGGGATAGGGATAGGGGTAAAGATAGGGATATGAATAGGATTAGGGTAAGGGTTAGGGGGTTTGGTCTTAGGGTTAGGGTTAGGGTTAGGGTTAGGGTTAGGGTTAGGGTTAGGGT
>NW_026612162.1:7500-10000 GCF_029931775.1 Euleptes europaea
TTAGAATTAGGGTTAGAGTTAGGGTTAGGATAAGGGTAAGGTTTAGGGTTAGGGTTAGTGATAGGGACAGGGAAAGGGATAGGGATAGGGATAGGGATAGGGATAAGGATAGGGATAGGGATAGGGATAGGGTTTGGGGTTAGGGTTACGGTTACGGTTAGGTAAGGTCTGGTGAAGGTTGTCGCAGTTCGGGCCTTTAAGTGACTCCACTCTTGGAAAGGATCCCTTCCTAAGAAGGGACTAGAGCGACTTTATTAGGTGGCTCTTGATAGAGCTGACCTTGAGAGTATTCCATCAGCCTGTCAGCATTACACAGACTTTCATTATACATTACACAAACCTCTGCAGTGGCCCAGTTTGCATGATGTGTCCGAGCTCTATATGGAAGTAATCCTGAACATGTTCACAAAATACCATAGTTATGTCATTGACCATGACAGGGTTAGGGTTAGGTTAGGGTTAGGGTTAGGGTTAGGGTTAGGGTTTGGTGTTAGGGTTAGGGTCAGGGTCAGGGTCAGGTTTAGGGTTAGGGTTAGGGATAGGGATAGGGATAGGGAAAGGGAAAGGGAAAGGGAAAGGGAAAGGGAAAGGGAAAGGGAAAGGGAAAGGGAAAGGGAAAGGGAAAGGGAAAGGGAAAGGGAAAGGGAAAATGAAAGGGTTAGGGTTAGGGTTAGTTTTAGAGTTAGGGTTTGGTGTTAGGGTTAGGGTTAGGGTTAGGGTTAGGGTTAGGGTAAGGGTTAGGGTTAGGGTTCGGGTTCGGGTTTGGGTTTGGGTTCAGGTTCAGGTTCGGGTTCGGGTTCGGGTACGGGTTCGGGTTCGGGTTCGGGTTCGGATTAGGCTTTGGGGTTAGGGTTAGGGTTAGGGTCAGGGTCTGGTGAAGGTTTTCGCGGTTCGGGACTTTAAGTGCCTACACTCTTTGAAAGGATCCCTTCCTAAGGGATTAGAGCGACTGTATTCGGTGGCTCTTGATTGAGCTGACCTTGAGAGTATTCCATCAGCCTGTCAGCATTACAAAGACTTTCATAATACATTACACAAACCTCTGCAGTGGCCCAGTTTGCATGATGTGTACTAGCTCTATAAGGAATTAATCCTGAACATGTTCACAAAGTACCATAGTTACGTCATTGACCATGACAGGGTTAGGGTTAGGGTTAGCATTCGGGTTCAGGTTCGAATTCGAGTTAGGGTTATGGTTAGGGTTAGGGTTAGGGTTAGGGATAGGGATAGGGATAGGGATAGGGATAGGGATAGGGATAGGGATAAAGATAGGGATAGGGATAGGGATAGGGATAGGGATGGGGTTAGGGTTAGGGTTAGGGTTAGGGTAAGGGTTAGGGTCAGGGTTAGGGTTAGGGTCAGGATCTGGTGAAGGTTGTCATGGTTCGGGCCTTTAAGTGCCTACACTCATTGAAAGGATCCCTTCCTAAGAAGGGACTAGATCGACTGTATTAGGTGGCTCTTGATAGGGTTAGGGTTTATTAGGTGGCTCTTGATAGGGTTGGTGTTAGGGTTAGGCTTAGGCTTAGGCTTAGGTTAGAATTAGGGTTAGAGTTAGGGTTAGGATAAGGGTAAGAGTTAGGGTTAGGGTTTGTGATAGGGACAGGGATAGTGATAGGGATAGGGATAGGGATAGGGATAGGGATAGGGAAAGGGATAGGGATAGGGATAGGGATAGGGATAGGGATAGGGATAGGGATAGGGATAGGGATAGGGATAGGGATAGGGATAGGGATAGGGATCGGGTTTCGGGTTACGGTTACGGTTACGGTTAGGGTAAGGGTCTCGTGAAAGTTGTCGCAGTTCGGGCCTTTAAGTGCCTACACTCTTGGAAAGAATCCCTTCCTAAGAAGGGGCAAGAGCGACTTTATTAGGTGGCTCTTGATAGAGCTGACCTTGAGAGTATTCCATCAACCTTGTCAGCATTACACAGACATTCATTATACATTACACAAACCTCTGCAGTGGCCCAGTTTGCATGATGTGTCCGAGCTCTATATGGAAGTAATCCTGAACATGTTCACAAAATACCATAGTTATGTCATTGACCATGACAGGGTTAGGGTTAGGTTAGGGTTAGGGTTAGGGTTAGGGTTTGGTGTTAGGGTTAGGGTCAGGGTCAGGGTCAGGTTTAGGGTTAGGGTTAGGGTTAGGGATAGGGATAGGGAAAGGGAAAGGGAAAGGGAAAGGGAAAGGGAAAGGGAAAGGGAAAGGGAAAGGGAAAGGGAAAGGGAAAGGGAAAGGGAAAGGGAAAGGGAAAGGGAAAGGGAAAGGGAAAGGGAAAGGGAAAGGGAAAGGGAAAGGGAAAATGAAAGGGTTAGGGTTAGGGTTAGTTTTAGAGTTAGGGTTTGGTGTTAGGGTTAGGGTTAGGGTTAGGGTAAGGGTTAGGGTAAGGGTGAGGGTAAGGTTTAGGGTTAATTTAGAATTAGGGTTAGAGTTAGTGTTTGGGTAAGGGTAAGGGTTAGGTTTAGTGATAAGGATAGGGTTAGTAATAGGGATA
>NW_026612162.1:15000-27500 GCF_029931775.1 Euleptes europaea
TAGGGTTAGGGTAAGGGTTAGGGTAAGGGTGAGGGTAAGGGTAAGGGTTAATTTAGAATCAGGGTTAGAGTTAGGGTTTGGGTAAGGGTAAGGGTTAGGGTTAGTGATAAGGATAGGGTTAGGGATAAGGATAGGGATAGGGATAGGGATAGGGATAGGGATAGGGATAGGGATAGGGACAGGGATAGGGATAGGGATAGGGATAGGGATTGGGATAGGGATAGGGATAGGGATAGGGATTGGGATAGGGATAGGGATAGGGATAGGGATAGGGATAGGGGTAGGGATAGGGATAGGGATAGGGATAGGGATAGGGATAGGGATAGGGTTAGGGTAAGGGTTAGGGTTAGGGTTAGGGTTAGGGTTAGGGTTTGGGGATAGGGTTAGGGTTAGGGATAGGGTAAGGGTCTGGTGAAGGTTGTCGCGGTTTGGGCCTTTAAGTGCCTACACTCTTTGAAAGTGTACGGTTAGGTTTAGGGTTAAGGTTAGGGTTAGGGTTAGGGTAAGGCTTAGGGTTAGGGTTAGGGTTAGTGTTAGGGTTAGGGTTAGGGTTAGAGTTAGAGTTAGGGTTAGGGTTAGGGTTAGGGTTTGGTGTTAGGGTTAGGGTCAGGGTCAGGGTCAGGGTTATGGTTAGGGTTAGGGATAGGGATAGGGATAGGGATAGGGATAGGGATAGGGATAGGGATAGGGATAGGGATAGGGATAGAGATAGGGATAGGGATAGGGATAGGGATAGTGTTAGGGATAGGGATAGGGATAGGGATAAGGATAAGGATAAGGATAAGGATAAGGATAAGGATAAGGATAAGGATAAGGATAAGGATAAGGATAAGGATAAGTATAGTGATAGGGATATGGATAGGGATAGGGATAGGGATAGGGACAGGGTTACAGTCAGGGTTAGGATTAGAGTTAGAGTTAGAGTTAGAGTTAGGGTTAGAGTTAGGGATAGGGATAGGGATAGGGATAGGGATAGGGATAGGGATAGGGATAGGGATAGGGATAGGGATAGGGATAGGGATAGGGATAGGGATAGGAATAGGGTTAGGGTTAGGGTTAGGGTAAGGGTTAGGGTAAGGGTGAGGGTAAGGGTAAGGGTTAGGGTTAATTTAGAATTAGGGTTAGAGTTAGGGTTTGGGTAAGGGTAAGGGTTAGGGTTAGTGATAAGGATAGGGTTAGTGATAAGGATAGGGATAGGGATAGGGATAGGGATAGCGATAGGGATAGGGATAGGGATAGGGATAGGGATAGGGATAGGGATAGCGATAGGGATAGGGATAGGGATAGGGATAGGGTACGGGTACGGGTACGGGTACGGGTACGGGTACGGGTACGGGTACGGGTACGGGTACGGGTACGGGTACGGGTACGGGTACGGGTTAAGGTTAGGGTTAGGGTTAGGGTTAGGGTTAGGGTAAGGGTAAGGGTTAGGGTTAGGGTTAGGGTTAGGGATAGGGTTAGTGTTAGTGTTAGTGTTAGGGTTAGGGTTAGGGTTAGGGTTAGGGTTAGGGTTAGGGTTAGGGTTAGGGTTAGGGTTAGGGTAAGGGTTAGGGTGAGGGTGAGGGTAAGGGTTAGGGTTAATTTAGAATTAGGGTTAGAGTTAGGGTTTGGGTAAGGGTAAGGGTTAGGGTGAGTGATAAGGATAGGGTTAGTGATAAGGATAGGGATAGGGATAGGGATAGGGATAGGGATAGGGATAGGGATAGGGATAGGGATAGGGATAGGGATAGGGATAGGGATAGGGAAAGGGATAGGGATAGGGATAGGGATAGGGATAGGGACAGGGATAGGGTAAGGTTTACGGTTAGGGTTAGTGATAAGGATAGGGTTAGTGATAGGGATAGGGATAGGGATAGGGATAGGGATAGGAATAGGGATAGGGATAGGGAAAGGGAAAGGGATAGGCATAGGGATAGGGATAGGCATAGGGATAGGGATAGTGATAGGGATAGGGATAGCGATAGGGATAGGGATAGGGATAGGGATAGGGATAGGGATAGGGATAGGGATAGGGATAGGGATAGGGATAGGGATAGGGATAGGGATAGGGATAGGGATAGGGTTAGGGTATGGGTTAAGGTTAGGGTTAGGGTTAGGGTTAGGGTTAGGGTTTGGGTTAGGGTAAGGGTAACGGTTAGGGTTAGGGTTAGGGTTAGGGTTAGGGTTAGGGTTAGGGTTAGGGTTAGGGTTAGGGTAAGGGTGAGGGTTAGGGTTAGGGTTAATTTAGAATTAGGGATAGAGTTATGGTTAGGGTTAGTGATAAGGATAGGGTTAGTGATAAGGATAGGGATAGGGATAGGGATAGGGATAGGGATAGGGATAGGGATAGGGAAAGGGATAGGGATAGGGATAGGGATAGGGATAGGGATAGCGATAGGGATAGGGATAGGGATAGGGATAGGGATAGGGATAGGGTACGGGTACGGGTACGGGTACGGGTACGGGTACGGGTACGGGTACGGGTACGGGTTAATGTTAGGGTTAGGGTTAGGGTTAGGGTTAGGGTAAGGGTAAGGGTTAGGGTTAGGGTTAGGGTTAGGGATAGGGTTAGGGTTAGTGTTAGGGTTAGGGTTAGGGTTAGGGTTAGGGTTAGGGTTAGGGTAAGGGTTAGGGTGAGGGTGAGGGTAAGGGTTAGGGTTAATTTAGAATTAGGGTTAGAGTTAGGGTTTGGGTAAGGGTAAGGGTTAGGGTTAGTGATAAGGATAGGGTTAGTGATAAGGATAGGGATAGGGATAGGGATAGGGATAGGGATAGGGATAGGGATAGGGATAGGGATAGGGATAGGGAAAGGGATAGGGACAGGGATAGGGTAAGGTTTAGGGTTAGGGTTAGTGATAAGGATAGGGTTAGTGATAGGGATAGGGATAGGGGTAGGGATAGGGATAGGCATAGGGATAGGGATAGTGATAGGGATAGGGATAGGGATAGGGACAGGGATAGGGTAAGGTTTAGGGTTAGGGTTAGTGATAAGGATAGGGTTAGTGATAGGGATAGGGATAGGGGTAGGGATAGGGATAGGGATAGGGATAGGGATAGGGAAAGGGATAGGCATACGGATAGGTATAGGCATAGGGATAGTGATAGGGATAGGGATAGGGATAGGGATAGGGATAGGGATAGGGATAGGGATAGGGATAGGGATAGGGATAGGGATAGGGATAGGGATAGGGATAGGGATAGGGATAGGGATAGGGATAGGGATAGGGATAGGGTTAGTGTACGGGTTAAGGTTAGGGTTAGGGTTAGGGTTAGGGTTAGGGTTAGGGTTTGGGTTAGGGTAAGGGTAAGGGTTAGGGTTAGGGTTAGGGTTAGGGTTAGGGTTAGGGGATAGGGATAGGGTTAGGGTTAGGGTTAGGGATAGGGATAGGGATAGGGTAAGGGTCTGGTGAAGGTTGTCACGGCTTGGGCCTTTAAGTGCCTACACTCTTTGAAAGTGTACGGTTAGGGTTAGGGTTAGGGTTAGGGTTAAGGTTAGGGTTAGGGTTAGGGTTAGGGTAAGGGTTAGGGTGAGGGTGAGGGTAAGTGTTAGGGTTAATTTAGAATTGGGGTTAGAGTTAGGGTTTGGGTAAGGGTAAGGGTTAGGGTTAGTGATAAGGATAGGGTTAGTGATAAGGATAGGGATAGGGATAGGGATAGGGATAGGGATAGGGATAGGGATAGGGATAGGGATAGGGATAGGGATAGGGATAGGGATAGGGATAGGGATAGGGATAGGGATAGGGATAGGGATAGGGATAGGGATAAGGATAGGAATAGGGATAGGGATAGGGATAGGGATAGGGATAGGGTACGGGTTAAAATTAGGGTTAGGGTTAGGGTTAGTGTTAGTGTTAGGGTTAGGGTAAGGGTAAGGGTTAGTGTTAGGGTTAGGGTTAGGGTTAGGGATAGGGTTAGGGTTAGGGATAGGGTTAGGGTTAGGGTTAGGGTAAGGGTTAGGGTAAGGGTGAGGGTAAGGGTTAGGGTTAATTTAGAATTAGGGTTAGAGTTAGGGTTTGGGTAAGGGTAAGGGTTAGGGTTAGTGATAAGGATAGGGTTAGTGATAAGGATAGGGATAGGGATAGGGATAGGGATAGGGATAGGGATAGGGATAGGGATAGGGAAAGGGATAGGGATAGGGATAGGGATAGGGATAGGGATAGGGTAAGGTTTAGGGTTAGGGTGAGTGATAAGGATAGGGTTAGTGATAAGGATAGGGATAGGGATAGGGATAGGGATAGGGATAGGGAAAGGGATAGGGATAGGGATAGGGATAGGGATAGGGATAGGGATAGGGATAGGGATAGGGATAGGGATAGGGATAGGGATAGGGATAGCGATAGGGATAGGGATAGGGATAGGGATAGGCATAGGGTACGGGTACGGGTACGGGTACGAGTACGGGTACAGGTTAAGGTTAGGGTTAGGGTTAGGGTTAGGGTTAGGGTTAGGGTTATGGTTAGGGTTAGGGTTAGGGTTAGGGTTAGGGTTAGGGTTAGGGTTAGGGTTAGGGTTAGGGTTAGGGTTAGGGTAAGGGTCTGGTGAAGGTTGTCGCGGTTTGGGCCTTTAAGTGCCTACACTCTTTGAAAGTGTACGGTTAGGGTTAGGGTTAAGGTTAGGGTTAGGGTTAGGGTTAGGGTTAGGGTTAGGGTTAGAGTTAGAGTTAGGGTTAGGGTTAGGGTTAGGGTTAGGGTTAGGGTTAGGGTAAGGGTAAGGGTAAGGGTAAGGGTAAGGGTAAGGGTAAGGGTTAGGGTTAGGGATAGGGATAGGGATAGGAGTACAGTTAGGGTTAGGGTTAGGATTAGAGTTAGAGTTAGAGTTAGGGTTAGAGTTAGGGATAGGGATAGGGATAGGGATAGGGATAGGGTTAGGGTTAGGGTTAGGGTTTGGTGTTAGGGTTAGGGTTAGGGTCAGGGTCAGGGTTATGGTTATGGTTATGGTTAGGGTTAGGGATAGGGATAGGGATAGGGATAGGGATAGGGATAGAGATAAAGATGGGGATAGGGATAGGGATAAGGATAAGGTTATTGATAGAGATAGGTTTAGGGATAGGGATAGGTTTAGGGATAGGGATAGGGATAGGGATAGGGATAGGGATAGGGATAGGGATAGGGATAGGGATAGGGATAGGGATAGGGATAGGGATAGGGATAGGGATAGGGATAGGGATAGGGATAGGGATAGGGATAGGGATAGGGATAGGGATAGGGATAAAGATAGGGATTGGGATAGGGATAGGGATAGGGATAGGGATAGGGATAGGGATAGGGATAGGGATAGGGTTAGGGTTAGGGTAAGGGTGAGGGTAAGGGTGAGGGTAAGTGTAAGGGTTAATTTAGAATTAGGGTTAGAGTTAGGGTTTGGGTAAGGGTAAGGGTTAGGGTTAGTGATAAGGATAGGGTTAGTGATAAGGATAGGGACAGGGATAGGGATAGGGATAGGGATAGGGATAGGGATAGGAATAGGGATAGGGATAGGGATAGGGATAGGGATAGGGATAGGGATAGGGATAGGGATAGGGATTGGGATAGGGATAGGGATAGGGATAGGGATAGGGATAGGGATAGGGATAGGGATAGGGTAAGGGTTAGGGTTAGGGTTAGGGTTAGGGTTTGGGGATAGGGTTAGGGATAGGGTAAGGGTCTGGTGAAGGTTGTCATGGTTTTGGCCTTTAAGTGCCTACACTCTTTGAAAGTGTATGGTTAGGGTTAGGGTTAAGGTTAGGGTTAGGGTAAGGGTTAGGGTTAGGGTTAGGGTTAGGGTTAGGGTTAGTGTTAGGGTTAGGGTTAGGGTTAGGATTAGGGTTAGGGTTAGGTTTAGGGTTAGGGTTAGAGTTAGAGTTAGGGTTAGGGTTAGGGTTAGGGTTTGGTGTTAGGATTAGGGTCAGGGTCAGGGTCAGGGTCAGGGTTATGGTTAGGTTTAGGGATAGGGATAGAGATAGGGATAGGGATATGGATAGGGATAGGGATTGGGATTGGGATAGGGATAGGGATAGGGATAGGGATAAGGATAGTGATAGGGGTAGGTTTAGGTTTAGGGATAGGAATAGGGATAGGGACAGGGTTACAGTTAGGGTTAGGATTAGAGTTAGAGTTAGAGTTAGGGTTAGAGTTAGGGATAGGGATAGGGATAGGGATAGGGATAGGGATAGGGATAGGGATAGGAATAGGGACAGGTTTACAGTTAGGGTTAGGATTAGAGTTAGAGTTAGAGTTAGGGATAGGGATAGGGATAGGGATAGGGATAGGGATAGGGATAGGGATAGGGATAGGGATAGGGATAGAGATAGGGATAGGGATAGGGATAGGGATAGGGTTAGGGTTAGGGTTAGGGTAAGGGTTAGGGTAAGGGTGAGGGTAAATGTTAGGGATAATTTAGAATTAGGATTAGAGTTAGGGTTTGGGTAAGGGTAAGGGTTAGGGTTAGTGATAAGGATAGGGTTAGTGATAAGGATAGGGATAGGGATAGGGATAGGGATAGGGATAGGGATAGGGAAAGGGATAGGGATAGGGATAGGGATAGGGATTGGGATAGGGATAGGGATAGGGATAGGGATAGGGATAGGGATAGGGATAGGGATAGCGATAGGGATAGGGATAGGGTAAGGGTTAGGGTTAGCGTTAGGGTTAGGGTTAGGATTAGGGTTTGGGGAAAGGGTTAGGGATAGGGTAAGGGTCTGGTGAAGGTTGTCACGGTTTGGGCCTTTAAGTGCCTACACTGTTTGAAAGTGTATGGTTAGGGTTAGGGTTAAGGTTAGAGTTAGGGTAAGGGTTAGGGTTAGGGTTAGGGTTAGTGTTAGGGTTAGGGTTAGGGTTAGGGTTAGGTTTAGGGTTAGGGTTTGAGTTAGAGTTAGGGTTAGGGTTAGGGTTTGGTGTTAGGGCTTGGGTCAGGGTCAGGGTCTGGGTTATGGTTATGGTTAGGGATAGCGATAGAGATAGGGATAGGGATAGGGATAGGGATAGGGATAGGGATAGGGAGAGGGATAGGGATAGGGATAGGGATAAGGATAGTTATAGTGATAGGGATAGGTTTAGGGATAGGGATAGGGATAGGGATAGGGATAGGGACAGGGTTACAGTTAGGGTTAGGATTACAGTGAGAGTTAGAGTTAGAGTTAGAGTTAGAGTTAGAGTTAGGGATAGGGATATGGATATGGTTAGGGATAGGGATAGGGATAGAAATAGGGATAGGGTTAGGGTTAGGGTTAGGGTTAGGGTAAGGGTTAGGGTAAGGGTTAGGGTTAATTTAGAATTAGGGTTAGAGTTAGGGTCTCGTTAAGGGTAAGGGTTAGGGTTAGTGATAAGGATAGGGTTAGTGATAAGGATAGGGATAGGGATAGAGTAGGGATAGGGATAGGGATAGGGATAGGGATAGGGATAGGGATAGGGATAGGGATAGGGATAGGGATAGGGATAGGGATAGGGATAGGGATAGGGATAGGGATAGGGATAGGGATAGGGATAGGGATAGGGTTAGAGTAAGGGTTAGGGTCAGGGTTAGGGTTAGGGATAGGGTTAGGGTTAGTGTTAGGGTTAGGGTTAGGGTTTGGGGATAGGGTTAGGGTTAGGGTTAAAGTTAGGGTTAGGTTTAGGGTTAGGGATAGGGATAGGGATAGGGTAAGGGTCTGGTGAAGGTTGTCACGGTTTGGGCCTTTAAGTGCCTACACTCTTTCAAAGTGTACGGTTAGTGTTAGGGTTAAGGTAAGGGTTAGGGTAAGGGTTAGGGTTAGGGTTAGGGTTACTGATAAGGATAGGGTTAGTGATAAGGATAGGGATAGGGATAGGGATAGGGATAGGGATAGGGATAGGGATAGGGATAGGGATAGGGATAGGGATAGGGATAGGGATAGGGATAGGGATAGGGATAGGGATAGGGATAGGGATAGGGATAGGGATAGGGATAGGGATAGGGATAGGGACAGGGATAGGGATAGGGTTAGGGTAAGGGTTAGGGTTAGGTTTAGGGTTAGGGTTAGGATTCGGGTTTGGGGATAGGGTTAGGGTTAGGGTTAGGGATAGGGATAGGGATAAGGATAGGGATAGGGTAAGGGTCTGGTGAAGGTTGTCACGGTTTGGGCCTTTAAGTGCCTACACTCTTTGAAAGTGTATGGTTAGGGTTAGGGTTAAGGTTCGGGTTAGGGTAAGGGTTAGGGTTAGGGTTAGTGTTAGGGTTAGGGTTAGGGTTAGAGTAAGAGTTAGAGTTAGGGTTAGGGTTAGGGTTAGGGTTAGGGTTAGGGTTAGGGTAAGGGTAAGGGTTAGGGATAGGGATAGGGATAGGGATAGAGACAGGGTTACAGTTAGGGTTAGGATTAGAGTTAGAGTTAGAGTTAGAGTTAGGGTTAGAGTTCGGGATAGGGATAGGGATAGGGATAGGGATAGGGATAGGGATAGGGATAGGGATAGGGATAGGGATAGGGATAGGGATAGGGATAGGGATAGGGATAGGGATAGGGATAGGGATAGGGATAGGGATAGGGTTAGGGTAAGGGTGAGGGTGAGGGTGAGTGTAAGGGTTAGGGTTAATTTAGAATTAGGGTTAGAGTTAGGGTTTGGGTAAGGGTAAGGGTTAAGGTTAGTGATAAGGATAGGGTTAGTGATAAGGATAGGGATAGGGATAGGGATAGGGATAGGGAAAGGGATAGGGATAGGGATAGGGATAGGGATAGGGATAGGGATAGGGATAGGGATAGGGATAGGGATAGGGATAGCGATAGGGATAGGGATAGGGATAGGGATAGGGATAGGGATAGGGATAGTGATAGAGATAGGGATAGGGATAGGGATAGGGATAGGGATAGGGATAGGGATAGGGATTGGGAAAGGGATAGGGATAGGGATAGGGATAGGGATAGGGATAGGGATAGGGATAGGGATAGGGATAGGGATAGGGATAGCGTTACGGTTAGGGTTTGGGTAAGGGTAAGGGTTAGGGTTAGGGATAGGGTTAGGGTTAGGGTTAGGGTTAGGGTAAGGGTTAGGGTAAGGGTGAGGGTAAGGGTTAGGGTTAATTTAGAATTAGGGTTAGCGTTAGGGTTTGGGTAAGGGTAAGGGTTAGGGTTAGTGATAAGGATAGGGTTAGTGAGATGGATAGGGATAGGGATAGGGAAGGGATAGGGAAAGGGATAGGGATAGGGATAGCGATAGGGATAGGGATAGGGATAGGGATAGGGATAGGGATAGGGATAGGGATAGGGATAGGGATAGGGATAGGGATAGGGATAGGGATAAGGATAGGGATAGGGATAGGGATAGGGATAGGGATAGGGATAGGGTAAGGGTTAGGGTTAGGGTAAGGGTTATGATTAGGGTTAGGGTTAGGGTTAGGGTTTGGGGATAGGGTTAGGGTTAGGGATAGGGATAGGGATAGGGATAGGGTAAGGGTCTGGTGAAGGTTGTCGCGGTTTGGGCCATTAAGTGCCTACACTCTTTGAAAGTGTACGGTTAGGGTTAGGGTTAAGGTTAAGGTTAGCGTTAGGGTAAGGGTTAGGGTTAGGGTTAGGGTTAGGGTTAGGGTTAGCGTTAGGGTTAGGGTTAGGGTTAGGGTTAGGGTTAGGGTAAGGGTTAGGGTTAGGTTAGAATTAGGGTTAGAGTTAGGGTTAGGGTAAGGGTAAGGGTAAGGTTAAGGGTTAGGGATAGGGATAGGGATAGGGATAGGCATAGGGATAGGGTTACAGTTAGGGTTAGGGTTAGGGTTAGGGATAGGGATAGGGATAGGGATAGGGATAGGGATAGGGATAGGGATAGGGATAGGGATAGGGATAGGGATAGGGATAGGGATAGGGATAGGGATAGGGTTTGGTGTTAGGGTTAGGGTCAGGGTCAGGGTCAATGTTATAGTTAGGGTTAGGGATATGGATACTGATATAGATAGGGATAGGGATAGGGATAGGCATAGGGATAGGGATAGGGATAGGGATAGGGATAGGGATAGGGATAGGGATAAGGATAGTGATAGGGATAGGGTTACGGATAGGGATAGGAAAAGGAATAGGAATAGAATAGGGATAGGGATAGGGATAGGGATAGGGATAGGGATAGGGATAGGGATAGGGATAGGGAAAGGGACAGGGAAAGGGTTAGGGTTAGGGTTAGGGTTAGGGTTAGGGTTAGGGTTAGGGTTAGGGTTAGGGTTAGCGTTAGGTTAGAATTAGTGTTTGGTGTTAGGGTTAGGGTTAGGGTTACGGTTAGGGTTATGGTTAGGGTTAGAGTTAGGGTTAGAGTAAGAGTTAGGGTTTGGTGTAAGGCTTTGGTGTTAGGGTTAGGTTTAGGGTTAAAGTTAGGGTCAGGATCTGGTGAAGGTTGTCGCGGTTCGGGCCTTTAAGTGCCTACACTCTTTGAAAGGATCCCTTCCTAAGAAGGGACTAGAGCGACTTTATTTGGTGGCTCTTGATAGAGCTGACCTTGAGTGTATTCCACCAGCCTGTGAGCATTACGCAGAGTTTCATTATACATTACACAAATCTACAGTGGCCCAGTTTGCATGATGTGTACTAGCTCTATATGGAATTAATCCTGAACATGTTCACAAAATACCATAGTTATGTCATTTACCATGACAGGGTTAGGGTTAGGGTTCGGGTTCGGGTTAGGGTTCGGGTTCGGGTTAGGGTTAGGACTAGGGTTCGGGTTCGGGTTCGGGTTTGGGTTCGGGTTCGGGTTCGGGTTCGGGTTCGTATTCGGATTCGGATTCGGATTCGGGTTTGGGTTAGGGTTAGTGTTAGGGTTAGGGTTAGTGTTAGAGACAGGGATTAGAGTTAATGTTCGGGTTCGGGTTCGGGTTAGTGTTAGGGTTAGGGTCAGGGTCAGGGTTAGGTTTAGGGATAGGGATAGGGATAGGGATAGGGATCGGGATCGGGATCGGGATCGGGATCGGGATAGGGATAGGGATAGGGATAGGGATAGGGATAGGGATAGGGATAGGGATAGGGATAGGGATAGGGATAGGGATAGGGATAGGGATAGGGATAGGGATAGGGATAGGGATAGGGATACGGATAGGGATGGGGTTAGGGTTAGGGTTAGGGTTAGGGTTAGGGATAGAGTTAGGGTCAGGATCTGGTGAAGGTTGTCCCGGTTCGGGCCTTTAAGTGCCTACACTCTTTGAAAGGATCCTTTCCTAAGAAGGGACTAGAGCGACTTTATTTGGTGGCTCTTGATAGAGCTGACCTTGAGTGTATTCCACCAGCCTGTGAGCATTACGCAGAGTTTCATTATACATTACACAAATCTACAGTGGCCCAGTTTGCATGATGTGTACTAGCTCTATATGGAATTAATCCTGAACATGTTCACAAAATACCATAGTTATGTCATTTACCATGACAGGGTTACGGTTAGGGTTAAGGTTAGGGTTCGGGTGAGGGTTAGGGTTAGGGTTAGGGTTTGGATTACGGTTTGTGTTAGGGTTAGGGTTAGGGTTAGGGTTAGGGTTAGGGTTTGGGTTAGGGTTAGGGTTAGGGTTAGGGTTAGGGTTAGGGTTAGGGTTAGGGTTAGGGTCAGGGTCTGGTGAAGGTTGTCGCGGTTCGGGCATTTAAGTGCCTACAGTCTTTAAAAGGATCCCTACCTAAGAAGGGACTAGAGCGACTTTATTAGGTGGCTCTTGATTGAGCTGACCTTGAGAGTATTCCATCAGCCTCTCAGCGTTACACAGACTTTCATTATACATCACACAAACCTCTGCAGTGGCCCAGTTTGCATGATGTGTCCTAGCTCTATATGGAATTAATCCTGAACATGTTCACAGAATACCATAGTTATGTCATTGACCATGACAGGGTTAGGGTTCGGGTTAGGCTTAGGGTTAGAGTTAGGGTTGGGTTAGGGATAGGGTCAGGGTAAAGGTTAGGGTTAGGGATAGGGATAGGGATAGGGATAGGGATAGGGATAGGGTTAGGGTAGGGTTAGGGTTAGGCTTAGGGTTAGGGTTAGGGTTAGGGTTAGGGTTAGGGTTAGGGATACGGATAGGGTTGGGGTTGGGGTTAGGGTTAGGGTTAGGGTTTGGTATTAGGGTTAGGGTTAGGGTTAGGGTTAGGGTCAGGGTTAGGATTAGGGTCAGGGTTAGGGTTAGGGTTAGGGTTAGGGTTAGGGTTAGGGATAGGGATAGGGATAGGGATAGGGATAGGGATAGGGATAGGGATAGGAATAGGGCTAGGGATAGGGATAGGGATAGGGATAGGGATATGGATAGGGATAGGGATAGGGATAGGGATAGGGATAGGGATAGGGATAGGGATAGGGATAGGGATAGGGATAGGGAAAGGGATAGGGTTTGGTGTTAGGGTTAGGGTCAGGGTCAGGGTCAATGTTATAGTTAGGGTTAGGGATAGGGATACTGATATAGATAGGGATAGGGATAGGGATAGGGATAGGGATAGGGATAGGGATAGGGTTAGGGTTAGGGTTAGGGTAAGGGTTATGATTAGGGTTAGGGTTAGGTTTAGGGTTTGGGGATAGGGTTAGGGTTAGGGATAGGGATAGGGATAGGGATAGGGTAAGGGTCTGGTGAAGGTTGTCGCGGTTTGGGCC
>NW_026612162.1:30000-32500 GCF_029931775.1 Euleptes europaea
AGGGATAGGGATAGGGTACGGGTACGGGTACGGGTACGGGTACGGGTACGGGTACGGGTACGGGTACGGGTTAAGGTTAGGGTTAGGGTTAGGGTTAGGGTTAGGGTTAGGGTTACGGTTAGGGTTTGGGTAAGCGTAAGGGTTAGGGTTAGGGATAGGGTTAGGGTTAGGGTTAGGGTTAGGGTTAGGGTTAGGGTAAGGGTTAGGGTAAGGGTGAGGGTAAGGGTTAGGGTTAATTTAGAATTAGGGTTAGAGTTAGGGTTTGGGTAAGGGTAAGGGTTAGGGTTAGTGATAAGGATAGGGTTAGTGATAGGGATAGGGATAGGGATAGGGAAGGGATAGGGAAAGGGATAGGGATAGGGATAGGGATAGGGATAGGGATAGGGATAGGGATAGTGATAGGGATAGGGATAGGGATAGGGATAGGGATAGGGATAGGGATAGGGATAGGGATAGGGATAGGGATAGGGATAGGGATAGGGATAGGGATGGGGATAGGGATAGGGTTAGGGTTAGGGATAGGGTTAGGGTAAGGGTTATGATTAGGGTTAGGGTTAGGGTTTGGGGATAGGGTTAGGGTTAGGGATAGGGATAGGGATAGGGATAGGGATAGGGATAGGGATAGGGTAAGGGTCTGGTGAAGGTTGTCGCGGTTTGGGCCTTTAAGTGCCTACACTCTTTGAAAGTGTACGGTTAGGGTTAGGGTTAAGGTTAAGGTTAGCGTTAGGGTAAGGGTTAGGGTTAGGGTTAGGGTTAGGGTTAGGGTTAGGGTTAGGGTTAGGGTTAGGGTTAGGGTTAGGGTTAGGGTAAGGGTTAGGGTTAGGGTTAGGTTAGAATTAGGGTTAGAGTTAGGGTTAGGGTAAGGGTAAGGTTAAGGTTTAGGGATAGGGAAAGGGATAGGCATAGGGATAGGGTTACAGTTAGGGTTAGGGTTAGGGATAGGGATAGGGATAGGGATAGGGATAGGGATAGGATAGGGATAGGGATAGGGATAGGGATAGGGATAGGGATAGGGATAGGGATAGGGATAGGAAAAGGGATAGGGTTTGGTGTTAGGGTTAGGGTCAGGGTCAGGGTCAATGTTATAGTTAGGGTTAGGGATAGGGATACTGATATAGATAGGGATAGGGATAGGGATAGGGATAGGGATAGGGATAGGGATAGGGATAGGGATAGGGATAGGGATAGGGATAGGGATAGGGATAGGGATAGGGATAGGGATAAGGATAGTGATAGGGATAGGGTTAGGGATAGGGATAGGAAAAGGAATAGGAATAGAATAGGGATAGGGATAGGGATAGGGATAGGGATAGGGATAGGGATAGGGATAGGGATAGGGATAGGGTTAGGGATAGTGATAGGGATAGGGATAGGGGTAGGGACAGGGAAAGGGTTAGGGTTAGGGTTAGCATTAGCGTTCGGTTAGAATTAGTGTTTGGTGTTAGGGTTAGGGTTAGGGTTACGGTTAGGTTTATGGTTAGGGTTAGAGTTAGGGTTAGAGTAAGAGTTAGGGTTTGGTGTAAGGCTTTGGTGTTAGGGTTAGGTTTAGGGTTAAAGTTAGGGTCAGGATCTGGTGAAGGTTGTCCCGGTTCGGGCCTTTAAGTGCCTACACTCTTTGAAAGGATCCTTTCCTAAGAAGGGACTAGAGCGACTTTATTTGGTGGCTCTTGATAGAGCTGACCTTGAGTGTATTCCACCAGCCTGTGAGCATTACGCAGAGTTTCATTATACATTACACAAATCTACAGTGGCCCAGTTTGCATGATGTGTACTAGCTCTATATGGAATTAATCCTGAACATGTTCACAAAATACCATAGTTATGTCATTTACCATGACAGGGTTACGGTTAGGGTTAGGGTTAGGGTTCGGGTGAGGGTTAGGGTTAGGGTTAGGGTTTGGATTAGGGTTTGTGTTAGGGTTAGGGTTAGGGTTAGGGTTAGGGTTAGGGTTAGGGTTTGGGTTAGGGTTAGGGTTAGGGTTAGGGTTAGGGTTAGGGTTAGGGTTAGGGTTAGGGTTAGGGTTAGGGTTAGGGTTAGGGTTAGGGTTAGGGTCAGGGTCTGGTGAAGGTTGTCGCGGTTCGGGCATTTAAGTGCCTACAGTCTTTAAAAGGATCCCTACCTAAGAAGGGACTAGAGCGACTTTATTAGGTGGCTCTTGATTGAGCTGACCTTGAGAGTATTCCATCAGCCTCTCAGCGTTACACAGACTTTCATTATACATTACACAAACCTCTGCAGTGGCCCAGTTTGCATGATGTGTCCTAGCTCTATATGGAATTAATCCTGAACATGTTCACAGAATACCATAGTTATGTCATTGACCATGACAGGGTTAGGGTTCGGGTTAGGCTTAGGGTTAGAGTTAGGGTTGGGTTAGGGATAGGGTCAGGGTAAAGGTTAGGGTTAGGGATAGGGATAGGGATAGGGATAGGGATAGGGATAGGGTTAGGGTAGGGTTAGGGTTAGGCTTAGGGTTAGGGTTAGGGTTAGGGTTAGGGT
>NW_026612162.1:40000-41435 GCF_029931775.1 Euleptes europaea
ATGGATAGGGATAGGGATAGGGATAGGGATAGGAATAGGGATAGGGATAGGGATAGGGAAAGGGATAGGGATAGGGATAGGGATAGGGATAGGGATAGGGATAGGGATAGGGATAGGGATAGGGATAGGGATAGGGATAGGGATAGGGATAGGGAAAGGGATAGGGATAGGGATAGGATAGGGATAGGGATAGGGATTGGGATGGGGTTAGGGTTAGGGTAAGGGTTAGGGTCAGGGTTAGGGTTAGGGTCAGGATCTGGTGAAGGTTGTCATGGTTCGGGCCTTTAAGTGCCTACACTCTTTGAAAGGATCCCTTCCTAAGAAGGGACTAGATCGACTTTATTAGGTGGCTCTTGATAGGGTTAGGGTTTATTAGGTGGCTCTTGATAGGGGTTAGGCTTAGGCTTAGGCTTAGGTTAGAATTAGGGTTCGAGTTAGGGTTAGGATAAGGGTAAGGGTTAGGGTTAGGGTTAGTGATAGGGACAGGGAAAGGGATAGGGATAGGGATAGGGATAGGGATAGGGATAGGGATAGGGATAGGGATAGGGTTTGGGGTTAGGGTTACGGTTACGGTTAGGGTTAGGTAAGGGTCTGGTGAAGGTTGTCGCAGTTCGGGCCTTTAAGTGACTACACTCTTGGAAAGGATCCCTTCCTAAGAAGGGACTAGAGCGACTTTATTAGGTGGCTCTTGATAGAGCTGACCTTGAGAGTATTCCATCAGCCTGTCAGCATTACACAGACTTTCATTATACATTACACAAACATCTGCAGTGGCCCAGTTTGCATGATGTGTCCGAGCTCTATATGGAAGTAATCCTGAACATGTTCACAAAATACCATAGTTATGTCATTGACCATGACAGGGTTAGGGTTAGGTTAGGGTTATGGTTAGGGTTAGGGTTTGGTGTTAGGGTTAGGGTCAGGGTCAGGGTCAGGGTCAGGGTTAGGGTTAGGGTTAGGGATAGGGATAGGGATAGGGAAAGGGAAAGGGAAAGGGAAAGGGAAAGGGAAAGGGAAAGGGAAAGGGAAAGGGAAAGGGAAAGGGAAAGGGAAAGGGAAAGGGAAAATGAAAGGGTTAGGGTTAGGGTTAGGGTTAGTTTTAGAGTTAGACCTGCAGGATTTTGATCAATTACTGGACGATGCCCGGTTGGCAGCCGAGGATTTACAAATACTGACCGGACTTTTGGACAATCTTATCTCTCGGGAGTCTCTCCCACCTAGGACTCTGTCGAGCGCTGTTACCCGGGAAAGAGCCACGATGGCAGGAGCTGCACCGGAAGGTTTTTCCCTGGTACCTAATGCAGCCGATTGTCAGGCTGAAGCCAAACGGCTCGCCGTTCACACAGCTCTCCTCCTTGTGGATTGTACAAAGGACACCCCGGTGTCCACCCTGGCTCAACTTTTGACCTCAACATTTGAGGCCGACGCGCCCGCA
>NW_026612163.1:12500-17500 GCF_029931775.1 Euleptes europaea
CGGCCCCACGCCGGCGGAGCGCTGCAAGCGCTTCGAGGCAGGGGTGTGCCTGGTCTGTGGAGGAAAGGGTCACTTCGCCTCCCAATGCCCATCCCGCTCCGGACGCCCGGCTTCCATTCGCCCCGTCCCGAGCGAACCAGAAAAAGCCCCCGCAGAGGGTCAGCCGCGACGCCGAAGCAACGCTCCAGGACGGCGGAGCACCCCCTCGGCACTACACGCGCACGCCCTGGATGGGATCGCCAGTTCGACCGGTCCATCGGGACCCCGGATTGCCAGTGCAACCTCTGACTCCGCCGAGTCACGGATTACAAATATCTCGTCCCCCTCGTCCAGCGAGGAGGAAGAGTGGGATGTGCCGGCAAAAAACGCCGTCGGTCTGCTGTAAAGGGGGCTCCTCAGCAGACCGCACCGTCCCCTGTGCAAGGAGCTCCACTGATGGTAAGCGCCCAAGAAGATAATGTTTATATCCGGGTCCACCTCTCACTACCCAAGGGGGGCCCAGTTTTAGAATTCCCCGCGCTCGTGGACTCGGGGTGCGCCCGCACTTTGATTAGTGAGGAGGCGGCCCGGAAATTACAAG
Source organism: Euleptes europaea (assembly GCF_029931775.1). NCBI lineage: Eukaryota > Metazoa > Chordata > Lepidosauria > Squamata > Sphaerodactylidae > Euleptes > Euleptes europaea. The sequence goes on from NW_026612163.1 coordinate 13,081, forward strand.
TCCGCCGCAAGCGCCTCCCGGGTCCCCTCCGCTTCTCCCAGATGGACGGGAGTGACTTTAAAAAGGGGCCTGTCACTCACCGGACTACCGCGATAGTCAGGACTGTAGGGGAGCATTGGGAACAGCTGTACTTTACCATTGCCCCCATAGTTGCTCCTGTAGTACTGGGAATGAACTGGCTACGGGGCCACAACCCTTCTATTGATTGGGTCAAGCGGACCCTTACCTTCCCAGAGGATCCCTGCGCCATGCATGACAGGGACCGCATAACCGGGACCCCGGCGGCTGTCCTAGTGGGTTCCCCAGGACCCGTTTCCAATACCCCCAACCTACCCTCGGAATACTCCCAATATTCGGATGTGTTTGATGTGCGGGAATGTGACGAACTGCCACCGCACCGGGAGACCGACTGTGCGATTGAAATAGTTGGGGACGGCAAGTTATCCAAGGGGAAGGTGTATCCCATGAGCCCCAGTGAAAAGGCAGTGTTGCGGGACTATTTGGACACTAACTTGGCGAGGGGCTTCATCCGCCCCTCCAAAGCTCCGTACTCCGCCCCCGCCTTTTTTGTCAAAAAGAAAACGGGGGACTTAAGGCTGTGTATTGACTTTCGGAGGCTCAACGCTGTCACGCAGTCTAACGCTTACCCCCTCCCTCTCATTCCAGACCTGCTAGCACAATTGAAGGAGGGCCGGATTTTCACCAAACTGGATTTAGTGGAAGCCTATCACCGCATTCGCATAAAAGAGGGGGACGAACCAAAAACGGCTTTTTCGAGCTGTTTTGGCATGTTTGAGTATTTAGTCATGCCGTTCGGACTTTCTGGGGCTCCGAGTGTGTTCATGCAGTTAATCAATGAAGTGTTACATGATTTGTTGTTTCGGGGGGTGGTGGTATTTTTGGATGATATACTCATTTATTCTGAAACCATGGAAGAGCATGTCCGGCTGGTGCGGGAGGTCCTCCAGCGGTTACGGGACCACAAGTTATATGCCAAAGTGTCTAAGTGTGAATTCCACCAGCCTTCCATTACCATTCTAGGCTATGTAATCTCCCACCAGGGGTTGGAAATGGACCCCGGAAAGGTTCAGGCTGTGCGAGATTGGGAACCCCCTACCACGCGCAAGCAACTGCAGCAGTTCTTGGGATTCGCCAACTTCTACCGCAATTTCATTCCCAACTTTGCGCAAGTGGCCCTTCCTCTCACTTCCCTTCTGCGTACTAAGGGAAAGGGTGCCACTGCCGCCTTGCCTTCGGCCCGACTGCAGTGGTCCCCTCCCTGCCAACAGGCCTTTGACGACTTGAAGCTACTCTTCTCGTCCGAACCGGTCCTGGCCCACCCGGACTGCACCAAACCGTTTGTGGTCCAGGTGGACGCATCCGATGTGGCTATGGGAGGGGCCCTCCTGCAGCGGGACGAAAGTGGTGCTTTAAAGCCATGCGCCTATTTCTCCAAGAAGTTTACCCAGTCCGAAATCAACTGGGCCATCTGGGAGAAAGAAGCCGCGGCAGTTAAGCACGCCCTCACTGTGTGGAGGCATTTTCTAGAGGGGGCAGAATTCCCGTTTGAAGTGTGTACTGATCACAAGAATCTGGAGGCTCTCAAAGGGGCTAGAAAGCTCAACGCCAAGCAAATACGTTGGGCCCAATTCTTTGCCAAATTTCGGTTCACCCTCAAACACGTACCCGGCAAGGAAAACGCCCTAGCAGATGCCCTATCCCGACTGCCCCAGTACCGCAACGATTTTGACCGTCCTGTGGACTCTCTTTTCACTCCTGAGCAAAGGGGAGAGATCCCGGGTTTGGCGGTCTCCACCCGGTCTCAAACCCGCCACCCCAGTGGTCCCTCGCTCAAGGGAATCCCGGAGGCTTTCCAGCAACGCCTCCGGGAAGCGTCCCTACAGGAAGCGGAGCAGCAGACGCTCCCTTCCGGTATGGAACAGCAAGAGTCCTGGTGGGTGCAGGAAGGGAAACTCTATGTACCAGCCTCTCTTCGCAGGGAGGTTTTGGGACTGGTCCATGGAGCCAAGCTGGCCGGTCACTTTGGGTTTGTCAAGACGTTGCATTTGGTACGGCGGCAGTTCTGGTGGCCGGGCATGAGAGGGGATGTAGAATTGTACGTTCGCAGTTGTCCCATATGCGCCACCGCCAAAAACAGGGGGGGCAAAACCCCAGGGCTTCTGAAACCTTTGGAGATTCCCACCCGGCCATGGGAGGTGATCGCCATGGATTTCATCACCGATCTACCCCCCAGCAGGGGCAAAACCGTACTGTGGGTTGTTACAGACCTCTTCTCCAAGCAGGTCCACTTTGTCCCCTGCGCTGGGCTCCCGTCGGCGCAGGGGTTGGCCAAAATGTTTGTCACCCATGTCCTCAGGCTTCACTCGATTCCTAGGAAGGTCCTCTCCGACAGAGGGGCCCAGTTCGTTGCCAAATTCTGGCGGGCCTTCCTGAAGCTTATGGGGGTGGGGGAACAGGGTCTCTCGTCTGCCTACCACCCGCAAACTGATGGCCAAACCGAACGGGTGAATGCCGTGGTCGAGTGCTATCTCCGATGTTATGTTAATTACCATCAGGATGACTGGGTGGACCTGTTACCCTTCGCTGAATACGCATACAACAATGCCCCCCACTCCTCCACGGGGTTTAGTCCGTTCCGTGTAGTGTACGGAACCGATTTCGGCCCTTTCGGTGCCGCCCCCGTCTCCCCCGAACTCGAGGCAGTGCCCGAGATGCAGGAATGGGTGCAGGCGGTCAGTTCCACTTGGCCCTGGCTACAGAAGAACCTTGAACGGGCCAAGCGGAAATACAAAGAACAGGCTGACAAACACCGGTCACAGGGATGGGAACTCCGGGTGGGGGAACAGGTTTATCTTTCCACGAAGAATATGCGTTCCCTCCGACCCTGTAAAAAACTCAGCGACCGTTATGTGGGCCCCTTCCCCATTACTCGGGTGATTAACGAGGTAACTGCGGAGCTGGATCTTCCCAAAACTCTTCGCGGGGTACACCCCGTTTTTCACATCAGTCTGCTCAAACCGTTCGTCTCCGCTCCCCAGTTCCACCCCCCTTCTAAGCCAGAAGTGCCCACTGTTGTGGGTGGGGATACCCACATGGAAGTATCCAAGGTCTTGGATTCCAAGTGGAAAAAGGGAAAGCTGTTTTACTTTGTTCGGTGGAAACATCTAGGCGCCGCGCACGATGAATGGGTTGCAGCCCCCCATATGGCCGCCCCCCGGCTCGTACACGAATTCCATTGCACTTATCCCGAGAAGCCTCGACCTCCCGAACTCGCGGGAGGGGGGCCTTAAGGGGGGCAGAATGTGAGGGCCATCTGGTTTTGGCTCTTATCTATTTCTATCTCTACCCCTTTGAACTCGTACAAGCAGTTCGCACCTCTGTGTATCTTCCTGAGTCCCCCGCCTCGTCCTTCTTGCCCAGGTGCCACCTCTCCTCCCCTGCTGTGCTTTCTGCCTTCACTCCCTCGGGCTGAGTCCGGCCTTGAAATGCAGATAGCCCTCACTGTCTCTCTAGGACTGTTTGATGTTTTATGCTGCACCGGTTTGCCTTGTAACCTCCCATGTCTCCCATGCGTGTGAACCTTCATGCCCTGTAGTAGATAAATAATGTAACCCCGATAAGCGAGTCACTCGCAACTTTGAATCCATGAGCCTGTCTTCTCTATCTGAAGCCTTCAATAAATCTTTTGTTTCTGCATCCAAGTCTGAGCAATTGATTTGGCGAAGTTTGCCCAGCTAGGTTGGGGACTCTCACATTACCTTAACCCTAACCCTAACCCAAACCCTAACCCTAACCCTAACCCTAACCCTCACCCTAACCCTAACCCTAACCCTGTCATGGTCAATGACTTAACTATCGTATTTTGTGAACATGTTCGGGATTAATTCCATATAGAGCTACTACACATCATGCAAACTGGGCCACTGCAGAGGTTTGTGTAATGTATAATGAAAGTCTGTGTAATGCTGACAGGCTGATGGAATACTCTCAAGGTCAGCTCTATCAAGAGCTACCTAATAAAGTCGCTCTAGTCCCTTCTTAGGAAGGGATCCTTTCAAAGAGTGTAGGCACTTAAAGGCCCGATCCGCGACAACCTTCACCAGAACCTGACCCTAACCCTAACCTTAACCCTAACCCCAAACCCTAACCCTAACCCTAACCCTAACTCTAACCCTCACCCTCACCCTCACGCTAACCCTAACCCTAACCCTAACCCTAACCCTAACCCTAACCCTATCTCTATCCCTATCCCTATCCCTATCGCTATCCCTATCCCTATCCCTATCCCTATCCCTATCCCTATCCCTATTCCTATCCCTATCCCTATCCCTATCCCTATCCCTATCCCTAACCCTGACCCTAACCCTAACACCAAACACTAACCCTAACCCTAACATTA
>NW_026612163.1:30000-32500 GCF_029931775.1 Euleptes europaea
AACATCACCTTAACCCTAACCCTAACCCTAACCCTAACCCTAACCCTAACCCTAACCCTAACCCTAACCCTAACCCTAACCCTAACCCTAACCCTAAACCTTACCTTAACCCTAACACTAACCTTAACCCTAACCCTAACCCTTACCCTTACCCTTACCCTAACCCTAACCCTATCCCTATCCCTATCCCTATCCCTATCCCTATCCCTATCCCTATCCCTATCCCTATCCCTATCCCTATCCCTATCCCTATCCCTATCCCTATACCTATCCCTATCCCTAACCCTAACCCTAACCCTAACTTTTACTTTTCCCAACCCTAACCCTAACCCCAACCCTACCCCAACCCAACCCAACCGTAACTCTAACCCCAACCTAACCCAACCCTACCCTAACCCTAACCCAAACCAAACCCTAACCCTAACCCTAACCCTAACCCTAACCCTAACCCTAACCCCTAACCCTAACCCTAACCTTAACCCTAACCCTAACCCTAACCCTAACCCTAACCCTAACCCTAACCCTTACCCTAACCCTAACCCTAACCCTTACCCTAACCCTATCCCTATCCCTATCCCTAACCCTAACAGTAACCCTAACTTTAACTTTTCCAACCCTAACCCTAACCCCAACCCTAACCCAACCCAACCCAACCCTAACTCTAACCCCAACCTAACCCAACCTTAACCCTAACCCAACCCTAACCCTAACCCTAACCCCAACCCCAACCCTAACCCTAACCCTAACCCTAACCTAACCCTAACCCTAACCCTAACCCTAACCCTAACCCTAACCCTAACCCTAACACAACATAACCCTAACCCTAACCCTAACCCTAACCCTAACCCTGAGATGTAAAACATAGAGACTCTGATCCTTGTGTGGACAGCAGTTCTCTGAGGTATCTTGAAGTATCAAGGTCTGGATATTTCAACATATCTTACTTACAGTCTTCTTGTGAGACTGCTCTATTCCTAGAAGAAGATAGAGACTCTTAGAATTCCTATTCTATGAATGGGAACCTAAGTGCAGTGAACTTAACGGCCCAAACTGCAACAACCCAGAGCCTGACCCTAACCCTAAACCTAACATCAAACCCTGACCCTAACCCTAACTCTAACCCAACATAACCCTAACCCTAACCCTTACTTTAACCCTTACCCTAACCCTAACCCAAACTTTAATTTTTACCCAACCCTAACCCTAATCCCAATCCTAACCCAACCTAACCCAACCCTAACCCCAAATCTAACTCAACATAACCCTAACCCTAACCCTAACCCTAACCCTAACCCTAACCCTAACCCTAAAAATTACCTGAACCCTAACCCTAACCCTAACCCTAACCCTAACCCTAACCCTAACCCTAACCCTTACCCTTACCCTTACCCTTACCCCTAACCCTATCCCTATCCCTATCCCTATCCCTATCCCTATCCCTATCCCTATCCCTATCCCTATCCCTATCCCTATCCCTATCCCTATCCCTATCCCTATCCCTATCCCTATCCCTAACCCTAACCCTAACCTTAACCCTAACTTTAACTTTTCCCAACCCTAACCCTAACCCCAACCCTACCCCAACGCAACCCAACCGTAACTCTAACCCCAACCTAACCCAACCCAACCCTAACCCTAACCCAAACCTTAACCCTAACCCTAACCCTAACCCTAACCCTAACCCTAACCCTAACCCTAACCCTAACCCTAACCCTAACCCTAACCCTAACCCTAACCCTAACCCTAACCCTAACCCTAACCCTTACCCTAACCCTATCCCTAACCCTAACCCTAACCGTAACCCTAACTTTAACTTTTTCCCAACCCGAACCCTAACCCCAACCCTAACCCAACCCAACCCAACCCTAACTCTAACCCCAACCTAACCCAACCCTAACCCTAACCCCAACCCCTAACCCTAACCCCAACCCCACCCTAACCCTAACCCTAACCTAACCCCTAACCCTAACCCTAACCCTAACCCTAACCCTAACCATAACCCTAACCCTAACCCTAACCCTAACCCTAACCCTAACCCTAATCATAACCCTAACCCTAACCCTAACCCTAACCCAACATAACCCTAACCCTAACCCTAACCCTACCCTAACCCTAACCCTCACTCTAACCTAACCCTACCCTAACCCTAACCTAACCCTAACCCTAACCCTAACCCAAACCCTAACCCTAACCCTAACCCTAACCCTAACCCTAACCCCTAACCCCTAACCCTAACCCAATATAACCCTAACCCTAACTGCTAACCTCCAACCCTAACTTACCCAACCCTAACCCTAACCCAAACCAACCCAACCCTAACCCTAACTCTAATTCAACATAACCCTAACCCTAACCCTAACCCCAACTCTCACCCAACATCATTTTAACCCTAACCCTAACCCTAACCCTAACCCTAACCCTAACCCTAACATCCAACTCTGACCATAACCCTAAGCCTAACCCTAACTCTAACCAAACCCTAACCCTAACCCTAACCCTA